>NW_026525571.1:0-95103 GCF_943737925.1 Anopheles nili | reverse complement strand
GGATGTACTAAAAAAATTTTTTAGATCGAGGATGTGCTAAAAAAATTTTTGTTAGATCGAGGATGTACTAAAAAACTTTTTTTAAACCGAGGATGTACTAAAAAAAATTTTTTCATATCAAGGATGTACTAAAAAAATTTTTTTTAAATCGAGGATGTACTAAAAAAATTTTTTTAGATCGAGGATGTACTAAAAAAATTTTTTTTAGGTCGAGGATGTACTAAAAAATTTTTTTTAAGTCGAGGATGTACTAAAAAAATTTTTTTAGATCGAGGATGTACTAAAAAAATTTTTTTAAATCGAGGATGTACTAAAAAAATTTTTTTTAAATCGAGGATGTACTAAAAAAATTTTTTTAGATCGAGGATGTACTAAAAAAATTTTTTTAAATCGAGGATGTACTAAAAAAATTTTTTTTAGATCGAGGATGTACTTAAAAAAATTTTTTTAGATCGAGGATGTACTAAAAAAATTTTTTTTAAATCGAGGATGTGCTAAAAAAATTTTTTTAGATCGAGGATGTACTAAAAAAATTTTTTTTAGATCGAGGATGTACTAAAAAAATTTTTTTAGATCGAGGATGTACTAAAAAAATTTTTTTTAGGTCGAGGATGTACTAAAAAAATTTTTTTAGATCGAGGATGTACTAAAAAAATTTTTTTTAGGTCGAGGATGTATTAAAAAAATTTTTTTAGATCGAGGATGTACTAAAAAAATTTTTTTTTAAATCGAGGATGTACTAAAAAAATTTTTTTAGATCGAGGATGTACTAAAAAAATTTTTTTAAATCGGGGATGTACTAAAAAAATTTTTTTTAAATCGAGGATGTACTAAAAAAATTTTTTTAGATCGAGGATGTACTAAAAAAATTTTTTTTAAATCGAGGATGTACTAAAAAAATTTTTTTAGATCGAGGATGTGCTAAAAAAATTTTTTTTAGATCGAGGATGTACTAAAAAATTTTTTTAGATCGAGGATGTACTAAAAAAATTTTTTTTAGGTCGAGGATGTACTAAAAAAATTTTTTTTAGATCGAGGATGTACTAAAAAAATTTTTTTAGATCGAGGATGTACTAAAAAAATTTTTTTTAAATCGAGGATGTACTAAAAAAATTTTGTTAGATCGAGGATGTGCTAAAAAAATTTTTTTTAGATCGAGGATGTACTAAAAAATTTTTTTTAAATCGAGGATGTACTAAAAAAAATTTTTTCATATCAAGGATGTACTAAAAAAATTTTTTTTTGATCGAGGATGTACTAAAAAAATTTTTTTAGATCGAGGATGTACTAAAAAAATTTTTTTTAAATCGAGGATGTACTAAAAAAATTTTTTTAGATCGAGGATGTACTAAAAAAATATTTTTTAGATCGAGGATGTACTAAAAAAATTTTTTTAGATCGAGGATGTACTAAAAAAATTTTTTTTAGGTCGAGGATGTACTGAAAAAATTTTTTTAGATCGAGGATGTACTAAAAAATTTTTTTTAGATCGAGGATGTACTAAAAAAATTTTTTTAGATCGAGGATGTACTAAAAAAATTTTTTTTAAATCGAGGATGTACTAAAAAAAATTTTTTCATATCAAGGATGTACTAAAAAAATTTTTTTTAGATCGAGGATGTACTAAAAAAATTTTTTTTAGATCGAGGATGTACTAAAAAAATTTTTTTAGATCGAGGATGTACTAAAAAAATTTTTTTTAAATCGAGGATGTACTAAAAAATTTTTTTAGATCGAGGATGTACTAAAAAAATATTTTTTAGATCGAGGATGTACTAAAAAAATTTTTTTAGATCGAGGATGTACTAAAAAAATTTTTTTTAGGTCGAGGATGTACTGAAAAAATTTTTTTAGATCGAGGATGTACTAAAAAATTTTTTTTAGGTCGAGGATGTACTAAAAAAATTTTTTTAGATCGAGGATGTACTAAAAAAATTTTTTTTAAATCGAGGATGTACTAAAAAAATTTTTTTAGATCGAGGATGTACTAAAAAAATTTTTTTAAATCGAGGATGTACTAAAAAATTTTTTTTTAAATCGAGGATGTACTAAAAAAATTTTTTTAGATCGAGGATGTACTAAAAAAATTTTTTTTAAATCGAGGATGTACTAAAAAAATTTTTTTAGATCGAGGATGTGCTAAAAAAATTTTTTTTAGATCGAGGATGTACTAAAAAATTTTTTTAGATCGAGGATGTACTAAAAAAATTTTTTTTAGGTCGAGGATGTACTAAAAAAATTTTTTTTAGATCGAGGATGTACTAAAAAAATTTTTTTTAGATCGAGGATGTACTAAAAAAATTTTTTTAAATCGAGGATGTACTAAAAAAATTTTTTTAAATCGAGGATGTACTAAAAAAATTTTTTTTAAATCGAGGATGTACTAAAAAAATTTTTTTTAAATCGAGGATGTACTAAAAAAATTTTTTTAGATCGAGGATGTACTAAAAAAATTTTTTTAAATCGAGGATGTACTAAAAAAATTTTTTTTAAATCGAGGATGTACTAAAAAAATTTTTTTAGATCGAGGATGTACTAAAAAAATTTTTTTTAGGTCGAGGATGTACTAAAAAAATTTTTTTAGATCGAGGATGTACTAAAAAAATTTTTTTAAATCGAGGATGTACTAAAAAAATTTTTTTTAAATCGAGGATGTACTAAAAAAATTTTTTTAGATCGAGGATGTACTAAAAAAATTTTTTTTAGGTCGAGGATGTACTAAAAAAATTTTTTTAGATCGAGGATGTACTAAAAAAATTTTTTTTAGGTCGAGGATGTACTAAAAAAATTTTTTTAGATCGAGGATGTACTAAAAAAATTTTTTTAGATCGAGGATGTACTAAAAAAATTTTTTTAAATCGAGGATGTACTAAAAAAATTTTTTTTAAATCGAGGATGTACTAAAAAAATTTTTTTAGATCGAGGATGTACTAAAAAAATTTTTTTAGATCGAGGATGTACTAAAAAAAAATTTTTTTAAATCGAGGATGTACTAAAAAAATTTTTTTTAAATCGAGGATGTACTAAACAAATTTTTTTAGATCGAGGATGTACTAAAAAAATTTTTTTTAAATCGAGGATGTACTAAAAAAATTTTTTTAGATCGAGGATGTACTAAAAAAATTTTTTTTAGATCGAGGATGTACTAAAAAATTTTTTTTAAATCGAGGATGTACTAAAAAAATTTTTTTAGATCGAGGATGTACTAAAAAAATTTTTTTAAATCGAGGATGTACTAAAAAAATTTTTTTTAGATCGAGGATGTACTAAAAAAATTTTTTTAGATCGAGGATGTACTAAAAAAATTTTTTTTAAATCGAGGATGTACTAAAAAAATTTTTTTTAAATCGAGGATGTACTAAAAAAATTTTTTTTAAATCGAGGATGTACTAAAAAAATTTTTTTAGATCGAGGATGTACTAAAAAAATTTTTTTTAGGTCGAGGATGTACTAAAAAAATTTTTTTAGATCGAGGATGTACTAAAAAATTTTTTTTAGGTCGAGGATGTACTAAAAAAATTTTTTTAGATCGAGGATGTACTAAAAAAATTTTTTTTAAATCGAGGATGTACTAAAAAAATTTTTTTAGATCGAGGATGTACTAAAAAATTTTTTTTAGATCGAGGATGTACTAAAAAAATTTTTTTAGATCGAGGATGTACTAAAAAAATTTTTTTTAGATCGAGGATGTACTAAAAAAATTTTTTTTAGGTCGAGGATGTACTAAAAAAATTTTTTTAGATCGAGGATGTACTAAAAAAATTTTTTTTAAATCGAGGATGTACTAAAAAATTTTTTTAGATCGAGGATGTACTAAAAAAATTTTTTTTAGATCGAGGATGTACTAAAAAATTTTTTTTAAATCGAGGATGTACTAAAAAAATTTTTTTAGATCGAGGATGTACTAAAAAAATTTTTTTTAGATCGAGGATGTACTAAAAAAATTTTTTTAGATCGAGGATATACTAAAAAAATTTTTTTTAGGTCGAGGATGTACTAAAAAAATTTTTTTTAGGTCGAGGATGTACTAAAAAAATTTTTTTAGATCGAGGATGTACTAAAAAAATTTTTTTTAAATCGAGGATGTACTAAAAAAATTTTTTTAGATCGAGGATGTACTAAAAAAATTTTTTTTAGATCGAGGATGTACTAAAAAAATTTTTTTAGATCGAGGATGTACTAAAAAAATTTTTTTTAGGTCGAGGATGTACTAAAAAAATTTTTTTTAGGTCGAGGATGTACTAAAAAAATTTTTTTAGATCGAGGATGTACTAAAAAAATTTTTTTTAGATCGAGGATGTACTAAAAAAATTTTTTTAAATCGAGGATGTACTAAAAAAATTTTTTTTAAATCGAGGATGTACTAAAAAAATTTTTTTAGATCGAGGATGTACTAAAAAAATTTTTTTAAATCGAGGATGTACTAAAAAAAATTTTTTAAATCGAGGATGTACTAAAAAAATTTTTTTTAAATCGAGGATGTACTAAAAAAATTTTTTTTAAATCGAGGATGTACTAAAAAAATTTTTTTAGATCGAGGATGTACTAAAAAAATTTTTTTAAATCGAGGATGTACTAAAAAAATTTTTTTTAAATCGAGGATGTACTAAAAAAATTTTTTTAGATCGAGGATGTACTAAAAAAATTTTTTTTAGGTCGAGGATGTACTAAAAAAATTTTTTTAGATCGAGGATGTACTAAAAAAATTTTTTTAAATCGAGGATGTACTAAAAAAATTTTTTTTAAATCGAGGATGTACTAAAAAAATTTTTTTAGATCGAGGATGTACTAAAAAAATTTTTTTCAGGTCGAGGATGTACTAAAAAAATTTTTTTAGATCGAGGATGTACTAAAAAAATTTTCGTTAGGTCGAGGATGTACTAAAAAAATTTTTTTAGATCGAGGATGTACTAAAAAATTTTTTTAGATCGAGGATGTACTAAAAAATTTTTTTTAGATCGAGGATGTACTAAAAAAATTTTTTTTAAATCGAGGATGTACTAAAAAAATTTTTTTAGATCGCGGATGTACTAAAAAAATTTTTTTTAGATCGAGGATGTACTAAAAAAATTTTTTTAGATCGAGGATGTGCTAAAAAAATTTTTTTTAGATCGAGGATGTACTAAAAAATTTTTTTTAAATCAAGGATGTACTAAAAAAATTTTTTCATATCAAGGATGTACTAAAAAAATTTTTTTTAGATCGAGGATGTACTAAAAAAATTTTTTTAGATCGAGGATGTACTAAAAAAATTTTTTTTAAATCGAGGATGTACTAAAAAAATTTTTTTAGATCGACGATGTACTAAAAAAATTTTTTTTAGGTCGAGGATGTACTAAAAAAATTTTTTTAGATCGAGGATGTACTAAAAAAATTTTTTTTAGGTCGAGGATGTACTAAAAAAATTTTTTTAAATCGAGGATGTACTAAAAAAATTTTTTTTAAATCGAGGATGTACTAAAAAAATTTTTTTTAAATCGAGGATGTACTAAAAAAATTTTTTTTAAATCGAGGATGTACTAAAAAAATTTTTTTAAATCGAGGATGTACTAAAAAAATTTTTTTTAAATCGAGGATGTACTAAAAAAATTTTTTTAGATCGAGGATGTACTAAAAAAATTTTTTTTAGGTCGAGGATGTACTAAAAAAATTTTTTTTAGATCGAGGATGTACTAAAAAAATTTTTTTAGATCGAGGATGTACTAAAAAAATTTTTTTAGATCGAGGATGTACTAAAAAAATTTTTTTAAATCGAGGATGTACTAAAAAAATTTTTTTTTTAAATCGAGGATGTACTAAAAAAATTTTTTTAGATCGAGGATGTACTAAAAAAATTTTTTTAGTTCGAGGATGTACTAAAAAAATTTTTTTAGATCGAGGATGTGCTAAAAAAATTTTTTTTAGATCGAGGATGTACTAAAAAATTTTTTTTAAATCGAGGATGTACTAAAAAATTTTTTTAGATCGAGGATGTACTAAAAAAATTTTTTTTGATCGAGGATGTACTAAAAAAATTTTTTTAGGTCGAGGATGTACTAAAAAAATTTTTTTAGATCGAGGATGTACTAAAAAAATTTTTTTAGATCGAGGATGTACTAAAAAAATTTTTTTAAATCGAGGATGTACTAAAAAAATTTTTTTAGATCGAGGATGTACTAAAAAAATTTTTTTAGATCGAGGATGTACTAAAAAAATTTTTTTTAGGTCGAGGATGTACTAAAACAATTTTTTTAGATCGAGGATGTACTAAAAAAATTTTTTTTAGGTCGAGGATGTACTAAAAAAATTTTTTTAGATCGAGGATGTACTAAAAAAATTTTTTTAAATCGAGGATGTACTAAAAAAATTTTTTTTAAATCGAGGATGTACTAAAAAAATTTTTTTAGATCGAGGATGTACTAAAAAAATTTTTTTTAGATCGAGGATGTACTAAAAAAATTTTTTTAGATCGAGGATGTGCTAAAAAAATTTTTTTTAGATCGAGGATGTACTAAAAAATTTTTTTTAAATCGAGGATGTACTAAAAAAAATTTTTTCATATCAAGGATGTACTAAAAAAATTTTTTTTAAATCGAGGATGTACTAAAAAATTTTTTTTTAGATCGAGGATGTACTAAAAAAATTTTTTTAGATCGAGGATGTGCTAAAAAAATTTTTTTAGATCGAGGATGTACTAAAAATTTTTTTTTAAATCGAGGATGTACTAAAAAATTTTTTTAGATCGAGGATGTACTAAAAAAATTTTTTTTAAATCGAGGATGTACTAAAAAAATTTTTTTAGATCGAGGATGTGCTAAAAAAATTTTTTTTAGATCGAGGATGTACTAAAAATTTTTTTTAAATCGAGGATGTACTAAAAAAAATTTTTTCATATCAAGGATGTACTAAAAAATTTTTTTTTAGATCGAGGATGTACTAAAAAAATTTTTTTAGATCGAGGATGTACTAAACAAATTTTTTTTAAATCGAGGATGTACTAAAAAAATTTTTTTTAAATCGAGGATGTACTAAAAAAATTTTTTTAGATCGAGGATGTACTAAAAAAATTTTTTTTAGGTCGAGGATGTACTAAAAAAATTTTTTTAGATCGAGGATGTACTAAAAAAATTTTTTTTAAATCGAGGATGTACTAAAAAAATTTTTTTAGATCGACGATGTACTAAAAAAATTTTTTTTAGGTCGAGGATGTACTAAAAAAATTTTTTTTAGGTCGAGGATGTACTAAAAAAATTTTTTTAGATCGAGGATGTACTAAAAAAATTTTTTTTAGGTCGAGGATGTACTAAAAAAATTTTTTTAGATCGAGGATGTACTAAAAAAATTTTTTTTAGATCGAGGATGTACTAAAAAAATTTTTTTAAATCGAGGATGTACTAAAAAAATTTTTTTAGGTCGAGGATGTACTAAAAAAATTTTTTTAGATCGAGGATGTACTAAAAAAATTTTTTTAGATCGAGGATGTACTAAAAAAATTTTTTTAAATCGAGGATGTACTAAAAAAATTTTTTTTAAATCGAGGATGTACTAAAAAAATTTTTTTAGATCGAGGATGTACTAAAAAAATTTTTTTTAGGTCGAGGATGTACTAAAACAATTTTTTTAGATCGAGGATGTACTAAAAAAATTTTTTTTAGGTCGAGGATGTACTAAAAAAATTTTTTTAGATCGAGGATGTACTAAAAAAATTTTTTTAGATCGAGGATGTACTAAAAAAATTTTTTTAAATCGAGGATGTACTAAAAAAATTTTTTTTAAATCGAGGATGTACTAAAAAAATTTTTTTAGATCGAGGATGTACTAAAAAAATTTTTTTTAGATCGAGGATGTACTAAAAAAATTTTTTTAGATCGAGGATGTGCTAAAAAAATTTTTTTTAGATCGAGGATGTACTAAAAAATTTTTTTTAAATCGAGGATGTACTAAAAAAAATTTTTTCATATCAAGGATGTACTAAAAAAATTTTTTTTAAATCGAGGATGTACTAAAAAATTTTTTTTTAGATCGAGGATGTACTAAAAAAATTTTTTTAGATCGAGGATGTGCTAAAAAAATTTTTTTAGATCGAGGATGTACTAAAAATTTTTTTTTAAATCGAGGATGTACTAAAAAATTTTTTTAGATCGAGGATGTACTAAAAAAATTTTTTTTTAAATCGAGGATGTACTAAAAAAATTTTTTTAGATCGAGGATGTGCTAAAAAAATTTTTTTTAGATCGAGGATGTACTAAAAAATTTTTTTTAAATCGAGGATGTACTAAAAAAAATTTTTTCATATCAAGGATGTACTAAAAAATTTTTTTTTAGATCGAGGATGTACTAAAAAAATTTTTTTAGATCGAGGATGTACTAAAAAAATTTTTTTTAAATCGAGGATGTACTAAAAAAATTTTTTTTAAATCGAGGATGTACTAAAAAAATTTTTTTAGATCGAGGATGTACTAAAAAAATTTTTTTTAGGTCGAGGATGTACTAAAAAAATTTTTTTAGATCGAGGATGTACTAAAAAAATTTTTTTAAATCGAGGATGTACTAAAAAAATTTTTTTAGATCGAGGATGTACTAAAAAAATTTTTTTTAGGTCGAGGATGTACTAAAAAAATTTTTTTTAGGTCGAGGATGTACTAAAAAAATTTTTTTAGATCGAGGATGTACTAAAAAAATTTTTTTTAGGTCGAGGATGTACTAAAAAAATTTTTTTAGATCGAGGATGTACTAAAAAAATTTTTTTTAGATCGAGGATGTACTAAAAAAATTTTTTTAAATCGAGGATGTACTAAAAAAATTTTTTTTAAATCGAGGATGTACTAAAAAAATTTTTTTAGATCGAGGATGTACTAAAAAAATTTTTTTTAGATCGAGGATGTACTAAAAAAATTTTTTTAGATCGAGGATGTACTAAAAAAATTTTTTTTAAATCGAGGATGTACTAAAAAAATTTTTTTAGATCGAGGATGTACTAAAAAAATTTTTTTTAGATCGAGGATGTACTAAAAAAATTTTTTTAGATCGAGGATGTACTAAAAAAATTTTTTTAAATCGAGGATGTACTAAAAAAATTTTTTTTAAATCGAGGATGTACTAAAAAAATTTTTTTAGATCGAGGATGTACTAAAAAAATTTTTTTTAGATCGAGGATGTACTAAAAAATTTTTTTTAAATCGAGGGTGTACTAAAAAAAATTTTTTCATATCAAGGATGTACTAAAACAATTTTTTTTAGATCGAGGATGTACTAAAAAAATTTTTTTAGATCGAGGATGTACTAAAAAATTTTTTTTTAAATCGAGGATGTACTAAAAAAATTTTTTTAGATCGAGGATGTACTAAAAAAATTTTTTTTAGATCGAGGATGTACTAAAAAATTTTTTTAAATCGAGGTTGTACTAAAAAAAATTTTTTCATATCAAGGATGTACTAAAAAAATTTTTTTTAGATCGAGGATGTACTAAAAAAATTTTTTTAGATCGAGGATGTACTAAAAAATTTTTTTTTAAATCGAGGATGTACTAAAAAATTTTTTTTAGATCGAGGATGTACTAAAAAAAATTTTTTCATATCAAGGATGTACTAAAAAAATTTTTTTAGATCGAGGATGTACTAAAAAAATTTTTTTTAGGTCGAGGATGTACTAAAAAAATTTTTTTAGATCGAGGATGTACTAAAAAAATTTTTTTTAGATCGAGGATGTACTAAAAAAATTTTTTTAGATCGAGGATGTACTAAAAAAATTTTTTTTAGATCGAGGATGTACTAAAAAATTTTTTTTAAATCGAGGATGTACTAAAAAAAATTTTTTCATATCAAGGATGTACTAAAAAAATTTTTTTTAGATCGAGGATGTACTAAAAAAATTTTTTTAGATCGAGGATGTACTAAAAAATTTTTTTTAAATCGAGGATGTACTAAAAAATTTTTTTTAGATCGAGGATGTACTAAAAAAAATTTTTTCATATCAAGGATGTACTAAAAAAATTTTTTTAGATCGAGGATGTACTAAAAAAATTTTTTTTAGATCGAGGATGTACTAGAAAATTTTTTTTAAATCGAGGATGTACTAAAAAAAATTTTTTCATATCAAGGATGTACTAAAAAAATTTTTTTTAGATCGAGGATGTACTAAAAAAATTTTTTTAGATCGAGGATGTACTAAAAAAATTTTTTTAAATCGAGGATGTACTAAAAAAATTTTTTTTAAATCGAGGATGTACTAAAAAAATTTTTTTAGATCGAGGATGTACTAAAAAATTTTTTTTAAATCGAGGATGTACTAAAAAAAATTTTTTCATATCAAGGATGTACTAAAAAACTTTTTTTTAGATCGAGGATGTACTAAAAAAATTTTTTTAGATCGAGGATGTACTAAAAAAATTTTTTTTAAATCGAGGATGTACTAAAAAAATTTTTTTAGATCGAGGATGTACTAAAAAAATTTTTTTTAGGTCGAGGATGTACTAAAAAAATTTTTTTAGATCGAGGATGTACTAAAAAAATTTTTTTTAGGTCGAGGATGTACTAAAAAAATTTTTTTAGATCGAGGATGTACTAAAAAAATTTTTTTTAGATCGAGGATGTACTAAAAAAATTTTTTTAAATCGAGGATGTACTAAAAAAATTTTTTTAGATCGAGGATGTTTAAAAAAAATTTTTTTTAGATCGAGGATGTACTAAAAAAATTTTTTTAAATCGAGGATGTACTAAAAAAATTTTTTTAAATCGAGGATGTACTAAAAAATTTTTTTTTAAATCGAGGATGTACTAAAAAATTTTTTTTAGATCGAGGATGTACTAAAAAAATTTTTTTAGGTCGAGGATGTACTAAAAAAATTTTTTTTAGGTCGAGGATGTACTAAAAAAATTTTTTTAGATCGAGGATGTACTAAAAAAATTTTTTTAAATCGAGGATGTACTAAAAAAATTTTTTTAGATCGAGGATGTACTATAAAAATTTTTTTTAGGTCGAGGATGTACTAAAAAAATTTTTTTAGATCGAGGATGTACTAAAAAAATTTTTTTTAGGTCGAGGATGTACTAAAAAAATTTTTTTAGATCGAGGATGTACTAAAAAAATTTTTTTAAATCGAGGATGTACTAAAAAAATTTTTTTTAAATCGAGGATGTACTAAAAAAATTTTTTTAGATCGAGGATGTACTAAAAAAATTTTTTTAAATCGAGGATGTACTAAAAAAATTTTTTTTAGATCGAGGATGTACTAAAAAAATTTTTTTAGGTCGAGGATGTACTAAAAAAATTTTTTTTAGGTCGAGGATGTACTAAAAAAATTTTTTTAGATCGAGGATGTACTAAAAAAATTTTTTTTAGGTCGAGGATGTACTAAAAAAATTTTTTTAGATCGAGGATGTACTAAAAAAATTTTTTTTAGGTCGAGGATGTACTAAAAAAATTTTTTTAGATCGAGGATGTACTAAAAAAATTTTTTTTAGGTCGAGGATGTACTAAAAAAATTTTTTTAGATCGAGGATGTACTAAAAAAATTTTTTTTAAATCGAGGATGTACTAAAAAAATTTTTTTAGATCGAGGATGTACTAAAAAAATTTTTTCAAATCGAGGATGTACTAAAAAAATTTTTTTTAAATCGAGGATGTACTAAAAAAATTTTTTTAGATCGAGGATGTACTAAAAAAATTTTTTTTAAATCGAGGATGTACTAAAAAATTTTTTTAGATCGAGGATGTGCTAAAAAAATTTTTTTTAGATCGAGGATGTACTAAAAAATTTTTTTAGATCGAGGATGTACTAAAAAAATTTTTTTTAGGTCGAGGATGTACTAAAAAAATTTTTTTTAGATCGAGGATGTACTAAAA
This sequence comes from Anopheles nili, assembly GCF_943737925.1. NCBI lineage: Eukaryota > Metazoa > Arthropoda > Insecta > Diptera > Culicidae > Anopheles > Anopheles nili. Next base: position 83,280 of record NW_026525571.1, on the reverse strand, counting down.
AAATTTTTTTTAGATCGAGGATGTACTAAAAAAATTTTTTTAAATCGAGGATGTACTAAAAAAATTTTTTTAAATCGAGGATGTACTAAAAAAATTTTTTTTAAATCGAGGATGTACTAAAAAAATTTTTTTTAAATCGAGGATGTACTAAAAAAATTTTTTTAGATCGAGGATGTACTAAAAAACTTTTTTTAAATCGAGGATGTACTAAAAAAATTTTTTTTAAATCGAGGATGTACTAAATAAATTTGTTTAGATCGAGGATGTACTAAAAAAATTTATTTTAGGTCGAGGATGTACTAAAAAAATTTTTTTAGTTCGAGGATGTACTAAAAAAATTTTTTAAAATCGAGGATGTACTAAAAAAATTTTTTTTAAATCGAGGATGTACTAAAAAAATTTTTTTAGATCGAGGATGTACTAAAAAAATTTTTTTTAGGTCGAGGATGTACTAAAAAAATTTTTTTAGATCGAGGATGTACTAAAAAAATTTTTTTTAGGTCGAGGATGTACTAAAAAAATTTTTTTAGATCGAGGATGTACTAAAAAAATTTTTTTAGATCGAGGATGTACTAAAAAAATTTTTTTAAATCGAGGATGTACTAAAAAATTTTTTTTTAAATCGAGGATGTACTAAAAAAATTCTTTTAGATCGAGGATGTACTAAAAAAATTTTTTTAGATCGAGGATGTACTAAAAAAATTTTTTTAAATCGAGGATGTACTAAAAACATTTTTTTTAAATCGAGGATGTACTAAAAAAATTTTTTTAGATCGAGGATGTACTAAAAAAATTTTTTTTAAATCGAGGATGTACTAAAAAAATTTTTTTAGATCGAGGATGTACTAAAAAAATTTTTTTTAAATCGAGGATGTACTAAAAAATTTTTTTAGATCGAGGATGTACTAAAAAAATTTTTTTTAGATCGAGGATGTACTAAAAAATTTTTTTTAAATCGAGGATGTACTAAAAAAATTTTTTTTAGGTCGAGGATGTACTAAAAAAATTTTTTTTAGGTCGAGGATGTACTAAAAAAATTTTTTTTAAATCGAGGATGTACTAAAAAAAATTTTTTAGGTCGAGGATGTACTAAAAAAATTTTTTTTAGGTCGAGGATGTACTAAAAAAATTTTTTTTAAATCGAGGATGTACTAAAAAAATTTTTTTAGATCGAGGATGTACTAAAAAAATTTTTTTAAATCGAGGATGTACTAAAAAAATTTTTTTAGATCGAGGATGTACTAAAAAACTTTTTTTAAATCGAGGATGTACTAAAAAAATTTTTTTTAAATCGAGGATGTACTAAAAAAATTTGTTTAGATCGAGGATGTACTAAAAAAATTTTTTTTAGGTCGAGGATGTACTAAAAAAATTTTTTTAGTTCGAGGATGTACTAAAAAAATTTTTTTAAATCGAGGATGTACTAAAAAAATTTTTTTTAAATCGAGGATGTACTAAAAAAATTTTTTTAGATCGAGGATGTACTAAAAAAATTTTTTTAGATCGAGGATGTACTAAAAAAATTTTTTTTAGGTCGAGGATGTACTAAAAAAATTTTTTTTAGGTCGAGGATGTACTAAAAAAATTTTTTTTAGGTCGAGGATGTACTAAAAAATTTTTTTAGATCGAGGATGTACTAAAAAAATTTTTTTTAAATCGAGGATGTACTAAAAAAAATTTTTTAGGTCGAGGATGTACTAAAAAAATTTTTTTTAGGTCGAGGATGTACTAAAAAAATTTTTTTTAGATTGAGGATGTACTAAAAAAAATTTTTTTAGGTCGAGGATGTACTAAAAAAATTTTTTTTAGGTCGAGGATGTACTAAAAAAATTTTTTTTAGATTGAGGATGTACTAAAAAAATTTTTTTTAGGTCGAGGATGTACTAAAAAAATTTTTTTTAGGTCGAGGATGTACTAAAAAAATTTTTTTAAATCGAGGATGTACTAAAAAAATTTTTTTTAGATCGAGGATGTACTAAAAAATTTTTTTAGATCGAGGATGTGCTAAAAAAATTTTTTTTAGATCGAGGATGTACTAAAAAATTTTTTTAGATCGAGGATGTACTAAAAAAATTTTTTTTAGGTCGAGGATGTACTAAAAAAATTTTTTTTAGATCGAGGATGTACTAAAAAAATTTTTTTTAGATCGAGGATGTACTAAAAAAATTTTTTTAAATCGAGGATGTACTAAAAAAATTTTTTTAAATCGAGGATGTACTAAAAAAATTTTTTTTAAATCGAGGATGTACTAAAAAAATTTTTTTTAAATCGAGGATGTACTAAAAAAATTTTTTTAGATCGAGGATGTACTAAAAAACTTTTTTTAAATCGAGGATGTACTAAAAAAATTTTTTTTAAATCGAGGATGTACTAAATAAATTTGTTTAGATCGAGGATGTACTAAAAAAATTTATTTTAGGTCGAGGATGTACTAAAAAAATTTTTTTAGTTCGAGGATGTACTAAAAAAATTTTTTAAAATCGAGGATGTACTAAAAAAATTTTTTTTAAATCGAGGATGTACTAAAAAAATTTTTTTAGATCGAGGATGTACTAAAAAAATTTTTTTTAGGTCGAGGATGTACTAAAAAAATTTTTTTAGATCGAGGATGTACTAAAAAAATTTTTTTTAGGTCGAGGATGTACTAAAAAAATTTTTTTAGATCGAGGATGTACTAAAAAAATTTTTTTAGATCGAGGATGTACTAAAAAAATTTTTTTAAATCGAGGATGTACTAAAAAATTTTTTTTTAAATCGAGGATGTACTAAAAAAATTCTTTTAGATCGAGGATGTACTAAAAAAATTTTTTTAGATCGAGGATGTACTAAAAAAATTTTTTTAAATCGAGGATGTACTAAAAACATTTTTTTTAAATCGAGGATGTACTAAAAAAATTTTTTTAGATCGAGGATGTACTAAAAAAATTTTTTTTAAATCGAGGATGTACTAAAAAATTTTTTTAGATCGAGGATGTACTAAAAAAATTTTTTTTAGATCGAGGATGTACTAAAAAATTTTTTTTAAATCGAGGATGTACTAAAAAAATTTTTTTTAGGTCGAGGATGTACTAAAAAAATTTTTTTTAGGTCGAGGATGTACTAAAAAAATTTTTTTTAAATCGAGGATGTACTAAAAAAAATTTTTTAGGTCGAGGATGTACTAAAAAAATTTTTTTTAGGTCGAGGATGTACTAAAAAAATTTTTTTTAAATCGAGGATGTACTAAAAAAATTTTTTTAGATCGAGGATGTACTAAAAAAATTTTTTTAAATCGAGGATGTACTAAAAAAATTTTTTTAGATCGAGGATGTACTAAAAAACTTTTTTTAAATCGAGGATGTACTAAAAAAATTTTTTTTAAATCGAGGATGTACTAAAAAAATTTGTTTAGATCGAGGATGTACTAAAAAAATTTTTTTTAGGTCGAGGATGTACTAAAAAAATTTTTTTAGTTCGAGGATGTACTAAAAAAATTTTTTAAATCGAGGATGTACTAAAAAAATTTTTTTTAAATCGAGGATGTACTAAAAAAATTTTTTTAGATCGAGGATGTACTAAAAAAATTTTTTTAGATCGAGGATGTACTAAAAAAATTTTTTTTAGGTCGAGGATGTACTAAAAAAATTTTTTTTAGGTCGAGGATGTACTAAAAAAATTTTTTTTAGGTCGAGGATGTACTAAAAAATTTTTTTAGATCGAGGATGTACTAAAAAAATTTTTTTTAAATCGAGGATGTACTAAAAAAAATTTTTTAGGTCGAGGATGTACTAAAAAAATTTTTTTTAGGTCGAGGATGTACTAAAAAAATTTTTTTTAGATTGAGGATGTACTAAAAAAATTTTTTTTAGGTCGAGGATGTACTAAAAAAATTTTTTTTAGATCGAGGATGTACTAAAAAAATTTTTTTAGATCGAGGATGTACTAAAAAAATTTTTTTTAGGTCGAGGATGTACTAAAAAAATTTTTTTTAGGTCGAGGATGTACTAAAAAAATTTTTTTAGATCGACGATGTACTAAAAAAATTTTTTTTAGATCGAGGATGTACTAAAAAAATTTTTTTAGATCGAGGATGTACTAAAAAATTTTTTTTTAGGTCGAGGATGTACTAAAAAAATTTTTTTTAGGTCGAGGATGTACTAAAAAAATTTTTTTTAGATCGAGGATGTACTAAAAAAATTTTTTTAGATCGAGGATGTACTAAAAAAATTTTTTTTAGGTCGAGGATGTACTAAAAAAATTTTTTTTAGGTCGAGGATGTACTAAAAAAATTTTTTTAAACCGAGGATGTACTAAAAAAATTTTTTTTAGATCGAGGATGTACTAAAAAAATTTTTTTAGATCGAGGATGTACTAAAAAAATTTTTTTTCGGTCGAGGATGTACTAAAAAAATTTTTTTTAGGTCGAGGATGTACTAAAAAAATTTTTTTAGATCGACGATGTACTAAAAAAATTTTTTTTAGATCGAGGATGTACTAAAAAAATTTTTTTAGATCGAGGATGTACTAAAAAAATTTTTTTTAGGTCGAGGATGTACTAAAAAAATTTTTTTTAGGTCGAGGATGTACTAAAAAAATTTTTTTTAGGTCGAGGATGTACTAAAAAAATTTTTTTTAGGTCGAGGATGTACTAAAAAATTTTTTTAGATCGAGGATGTACTAAAAAAATTTTTTTTAAATCGAGGATGTACTAAAAAAAATTTTTTAGATCGAGGATGTACTAAAAAAATTTTTTTAGATCGAGGATGTACTAAAAAAATTTTTTTTAGGTCGAGGATGTACTAAAAAAATTTTTTTTAAATCGAGGATGTACTAAAAAAATTTTTTTTAGGTCGAGGATGTACTAAAAAAATTTTTTTAGATCGAGGATGTACTAAAAAAATTTTTTTTAGATCGAGGATGTACTAAAAAAATTTTTTTAGATCGAGGATGTACTAAAAAAATTTTTTTTAGGTCGAGGATGTACTAAAAAAATTTTTTTTAGGTCGAGGATGTACTAAAAAAATTTTTTTAGATCGACGATGTACTAAAAAAATTTTTTTTAGATCGAGGATGTACTAAAAAAATTTTTTTAGATCGAGGATGTACTAAAAAAATTTTTTTTAGGTCGAGGATGTACTAAAAAAATTTTTTTTAGGTCGAGGATGTACTAAAAAAATTTTTTTTAGATCGAGGATGTACTAAAAAAATTTTTTTAGATCGAGGATGTACTAAAAAAATTTTTTTTAGGTCGAGGATGTACTAAAAAAATTTTTTTTAGGTCGAGGATGTACTAAAAAAATTTTTTTAAACCGAGGATGTACTAAAAAAATTTTTTTTAGATCGAGGATGTACTAAAAAAATTTTTTTAGATCGAGGATGTACTAAAAAAATTTTTTTTAGGTCGAGGATGTACTAAAAAAATTTTTTTTAGGTCGAGGATGTACTAAAAAAATTTTTTTAGATCGACGATGTACTAAAAAAATTTTTTTTAGATCGAGGATGTACTAAAAAAATTTTTTTAGATCGAGGATGTACTAAAAAAATTTTTTTTAGGTCGAGGATGTACTAAAAAAATTTTTTTTAGGTCGAGGATGTACTAAAAAAATTTTTTTAGATCGAGGATGTACTAAAAAAATTTTTTTTAGGTCGAGGATGTACTAAAAAAATTTTTTTTAGGTCGAGGATGTACTAAAAAAATTTTTTTAGATCGAGGATGTACTAAAAAAATTTTTTTTAGGTCGAGGATGTACTAAAAAAATTTTTTTTAGGTCGAGGATGTACTAAAAAAATTTTTTTAGATCGAGGATGTACTAAAAAAATTTTTTTTAGATCGAGGATGTACTAAAAAAATTTTTTTTAGGTCGAGGATGTACTAAAAAAATTTTTTTTAGGTCGAGGATGTACTAAAAAAATTTTTTTAAATCGAGGATGTACTAAAAAAATTTTTTTTAAATCGAGGATGTACTAAAAAAATTTTTTTTAAGTCGAGGATGTACTAAAAAAATTTTTTTAGATCGAGGATGTACTAAAAAAATTTTTTTTAGATCGAGGATGTACTAAAAAAATTTTTTTAGATCGAGGATGTACTAAAAAAATTTTTTTTAGGTCGAGGATGTACTAAAAAAATTTTTTTAGATCGAGGATGTACTAAAAAAATTTTTTTTAGATCGAGGATGTACTAAAAAAATTTTTTTAGATCGAGGATGTACTAAAAAAATTTTTTTTAGGTCGAGGATGTACTAAAAAAATTTTTTTTAGGTCGAGGATGTACTAAAAAAATTTTTTTAAATCGAGGATGTACTAAAAAAATTTTTTTTAGATCGAGGATGTACTAAAAAAATTTTTTTAGATCGAGGATGTACTAAAAAAATTTTTTTTAGGTCGAGGATGTACTAAAAAAATTTTTTTTAGGTCGAGGATGTACTAAAAAAATTTTTTTTAGATCGAGGATGTACTAAAAAAATTTTTTTAGATCGAGGATGTACTAAAAAAATTTTTTTTAGGTCGAGGATGTACTAAAAAAATTTTTTTTAGGTCGAGGATGTACTAAAAAAATTTTTTTAAATCGAGGATGTACTAAAAAAATTTTTTTTAAATCGAGGATGTACTAAAAAAATTTTTTTAGATCGAGGATGTACTAAAAAAATTTTTTTAAATCGAGGATGTACTAAAAAAAATTTTTTAAATCGAGGATGTACTAAAAAAATTTTTTTTAGGTCGAGGATGTACTAAAAAAATTTTTTTAAATCGAGGATGTACTAAAAAAATTTTTTTTAGATCGAGGATGTACTAAAAAAATTTTTTTAGATCGAGGATATACTAAAAAAATTTTTTTTAGGTCGAGGATGTACTAAAAAAATTTTTTTTAGGTCGAGGATGTACTAAAAAAATTTTTTTTAGATCGAGGATGTACTAAAAAAATTTTTTTAAATCGAGGATGTACTAAAAAAATTTTTTTTAGGTCGAAGATGTACTACAAAAATTTTTTTAAATCGAGGATGTACTAAAAAAATTTTTTTTAGATCGAGGATGTACTAAAAAAATTTTTTTAGATCGAGGATGTACTAAAAAAATTTTTTTTAGGTCGAGGATGTACTAAAAAAATTTTTTTTAGGTCGAGGATGTACTAAAAAAATTTTTTTAGATCGAGGATGTACTAAAAAAATTTTTTTTAGATCGAGGATGTACTAAAAAAATTTTTTTAGATCGAGGATGTACTAAAAAAATTTTTTTTAGGTCGAGGATGTACTAAAAAAATTTTTTTTAGGTCGAGGATGTACTAAAAAAATTTTTTTTAGATCGAGGATGTACTAAAAAAATTTTTTTAGATCGAGGATGTACTAAAAAAATTTTTTTTGAGGTCGAGGATGTACTAAAAAAATTTTTTTTAGGTCGAGGATGTACTAAAAAAATTTTTTTAAATCGAGGATGTACTAAAAAAATTTTTTTTAGATCGAGGATGTACTAAAAAAATTTTTTTAGATCGAGGATGTACTAAAAAAATTTTTTTTAGGTCGAGGATGTACTAAAAAAATTTTTTTTAGGTCGAGGATGTACTAAAAAAATTTTTTTTAGATCGAGGATGTACTAAAAAAATTTTTTTAGATCGAGGATGTACTAAAAAAATTTTTTTTAGGTCGAGGATGTACTAAAAAAATTTTTTTTAGGTCGAGGATGTACTAAAAAAATTTTTTTAAATCGAGGATGTACTAAAAAAATTTTTTTTAAATCGAGGATGTACTAAAAAAATTTTTTTTAGGTCGAGGATGTACTAAAAAAATTTTTTTAGATCGAGGATGTACTAAAAAAATTTTTTTTAGATCGAGGATGTACTAAAAAAATTTTTTTAGATCGAGGATGTACTAAAAAAATTTTTTTTAGGTCGAGGATGTACTAAAAAAATTTTTTTTAGGTCGAGGATGTACTAAAAAAATTTTTTTTAGATCGAGGATGTACTAAAAAAATTTTTTTAGATCGAGGATGTACTAAAAAAATTTTTTTTAGGTCGAGGATGTACTAAAAAAATTTTTTTTAGGTCGAGGATGTACTAAAAAAATTTTTTTAAATCGAGGATGTACTAAAAAAATTTTTTTTAGATCGAGGATGTACTAAAAAAATTTTTTTAGATCGAGGATGTACTAAAAAAATTTTTTTTAGGTCGAGGATGTACTAAAAAAATTTTTTTTAGGTCGAGGATGTACTAAAAAAATTTTTTTTAGATCGAGGATGTACTAAAAAAATTTTTTTAGATCGAGGATGTACTAAAAAAATTTTTTTTAGGTCGAGGATGTACTAAAAAAATTTTTTTTAGGTCGAGGATGTACTAAAAAAATTTTTTTAAATCGAGGATGTACTAAAAAAATTTTTTTTAAATCGAGGATGTACTAAAAAAATTTTTTTTAGGTCGAGGATGTACTAAAAAAATTTTTTTAGATCGAGGATGTACTAAAAAAATTTTTTTTAGGTCGAGGATGTACTAAAAAAATTTTTTTAGATCGAGGATGTACTAAAAAAATTTTTTTTAAATCGAGGATGTACTAAAAAAAATTTTTTAGATCGAGGATGTACTAAAAAAATTTTTTTTAGATCGAGGATGTACTAAAAAAATTTTTTTAGATCGAGGATGTACTAAAAAAATTTTTTTTAGGTCGAGGATGTACTAAAAAAAATTTTTTTTAGGTCGAGGATGTACTAAAAAAATTTTTTTAGATCGAGGATGTACTAAAAAAATTTTTTTTAGATCGAGGATGTACTAAAAAAATTTTTTTAGATCGAGGATGTACTAAAAAAATTTTTTTTAGGTCGAGGATGTACTAAAAAAATTTTTTTTAGGTCGAGGATGTACTAAAAAAATTTTTTTAAATCGAGGATGTACTAAAAAAATTTTTTTTAAATCGAGGATGTACTAAAAAAATTTTTTTTAGGTCGAGGATGTACTAAAAAAATTTTTTTAGATCGAGGATGTACTAAAAAAATTTTTTTTAGGTCGAGGATGTACTAAAAAAATTTTTTTAGATCGAGGATGTACTAAAAAAATTTTTTTTAAATCGAGGATGTACTAAAAAAATTTTTTTAGATCGAGGATGTACTAAAAAAATTTTTTTTAGATCGAGGATGTACTAAAAAAATTTTTTTAGATCGAGGATGTACTAAAAAAATTTTTTTTAGGTCGAGGATGTACTAAAAAAATTTTTTTTAGGTCGAGGATGTACTAAAAAAATTTTTTTAGATCGAGGATGTACTAAAAAAATTTTTTTTAGATCGAGGATGTACTAAAAAAATTTTTTTAGATCGAGGATGTACTAAAAAAATTTTTTTTAGGTCGAGGATGTACTAAAAAAATTTTTTTTAGGTCGAGGATGTACTAAAAAAATTTTTTTTAGATCGAGGATGTACTAAAAAAATTTTTTTAGATCGAGGATGTACTAAAAAAATTTTTTTTAGGTCGAGGATGTACTAAAAAAATTTTTTTTAGGTCGAGGATGTACTAAAAAAATTTTTTTAAATCGAGGATGTACTAAAAAAATTTTTTTTAGATCGAGGATGTACTAAAAAAATTTTTTTAGATCGAGGATGTACTAAAAAAATTTTTTTTAGGTCGAGGATGTACTAAAAAAATTTTTTTTAGGTCGAGGATGTACTAAAAAAATTTTTTTTAGATCGAGGATGTACTAAAAAAATTTTTTTAGATCGAGGATGTACTAAAAAAATTTTTTTTAAATCGAGGATGTACTAAAAAAATTTTTTTTAGGTCGAGGATGTACTAAAAAAATTTTTTTAGATCGAGGATGTACTAAAAAAATTTTTTTTAGATCGAGGATGTACTAAAAAAATTTTTTTAGATCGAGGATGTACTAAAAAAATTTTTTTTAGGCCGAGGATGTACTAAAAAAATTTTTTTTAGGTCGAGGATGTACTAAAAAAATTTTTTTTAGATCGAGGATGTACTAAAAAAATTTTTTTAGATCGAGGATGTACTAAAAAAATTTTTTTTAGGTCGAGGATGTACTAAAAAAATTTTTTTTAGGTCGAGGATGTACTAAAAAATTTTTTTAAATCGAGGATGTACTAAAAAAATTTTTTTTAGGTCGAGGATGTACTAAAAAAATTTTTTTAGATCGAGGATGTACTAAAAAAATTTTTTTTAGATCGAGGATGTACTAAAAAAATTTTTTTAGATCGAGGATGTACTAAAAAAATTTTTTTTAGGCCGAGGATGTACTAAAAAAATTTTTTTTAGGTCGAGGATGTACTAAAAAAATTTTTTTTAGATCGAGGATGTACTAAAAAAATTTTTTTAGATCGAGGATGTACTAAAAAAATTTTTTTTAGGTCGAGGATGTACTAAAAAAATTTTTTTTAGGTCGAGGATGTACTAAAAAATTTTTTTAAATCGAGGATGTACTAAAAAAATTTTTTTTAGATCGAGGATGTACTAAAAAAATTTTTTTAGATCGAGGATGTACTAAAAAAATTTTTTTTAGGTCGAGGATGTACTAAAAAAATTTTTTTTAGGTCGAGGATGTACTAAAAAAATTTTTTTTAGATCGAGGATGTACTAAAAAAATTTTTTTAGATCGAGGATGTACTAAAAAAATTTTTTTTAGGTCGAGGATGTACTAAAAAAATTTTTTTTAGGTCGAGGATGTACTAAAAAAATTTTTTTAAATCGAGGATGTACTAAAAAAATTTTTTTTAGATCGAGGATGTACTAAAAAAATTTTTTTAGATCGAGGATGTACTAAAAAAATTTTTTTTAGGTCGAGGATGTACTAAAAAAATTTTTTTTAGGTCGAGGATGTACTAAAAAAATTTTTTTTAGATCGAGGATGTACTAAAAAAATTTTTTTAGATCGAGGATGTACTAAAAAAATTTTTTTTAGGTCGAGGATGTACTAAAAAAATTTTTTTTAGGTCGAGGATGTACTAAAAAAATTTTTTTAAATCGAGGATGTACTAAAAAAATTTTTTTTAAATCGAGGATGTACTAAAAAAATTTTTTTTAGGTCGAGGATGTACTAAAAAAATTTTTTTAGATCGAGGATGTACTAAAAAAATTTTTTTTAGATCGAGGATGTACTAAAAAAATTTTTTTAGATCGAGGATGTACTAAAAAATTTTTTTTAGGTCGAGGATGTACTAAAAAAATTTTTTTTAGGTCGAGGATGTACTAAAAAAATTTTTTTTAGATCGAGGATGTACTAAAAAAATTTTTTTAGATCGAGGATGTACTAAAAAAATTTTTTTTAGGTCGAGGATGTACTAAAAAAATTTTTTTTAGGTCGAGGATGTACTAAAAAATTTTTTTAAATCGAGGATGTACTAAAAAAATTTTTTTTAGATCGAGGATGTACTAAAAAAATTTTTTTAGATCGAGGATGTACTAAAAAAATTTTTTTTAGGTCGAGGATGTACTAAAAAAATTTTTTTTAGGTCGAGGATGTACTAAAAAAATTTTTTTTAGATCGAGGATGTACTAAAAAAATTTTTTTAGATCGAGGATGTACTAAAAAAATTTTTTTTAGGTCGAGGATGTACTTAAAAAATTTTTTTTAGGTCGAGGATGTACTAAAAAAATTTTTTTAAATCGAGGATGTACTAAAAAAATTTTTTTTAAATCGAGGATGTACTAAAAAAATTTTTTTAGATCGAGGATGTACTAAAAAAATTTTTTTTAGGTCGAGGATGTACTAAAAAAATTTTTTTTAGGTCGAGGATGTACTAAAAAAATTTTTTTTAGATCGAGGATGTACTAAAAAAATTTTTTTAGATCGAGGATGTACTAAAAAAATTTTTTTTAGGTCGAGGATGTACTAAAAAAATTTTTTTTAGGTCGAGGATGTACTAAAAAAATTTTTTTAAATCGAGGATGTACTAAAAAAATTTTTTTTAAATCGAGGATGTACTAAAAAAATTTTTTTTCGGTCGAGGATGTACTAAAAAAATTTTTTTAGATCGAGGATGTACTAAAAAAATTTTTTTTAGGTCGAGGATGTACTAAAAAAATTTTTTTAGATCGAGGATGTACTAAAAAAATTTTTTTTAAATCGAGGATGTACTAAAAAAATTTTTTTAGATCGAGGATGTACTAAAAAAATTTTTTTTAGATCGAGGATGTACTAAAAAAATTTTTTTAGATCGAGGATGTACTAAAAAAATTTTTTTTAGGTCGAGGATGTACTAAAAAAATTTTTTTTAGGTCGAGGATGTACTAAAAAAATTTTTTTAGATCGAGGATGTACTAAAAAAATTTTTTTTATATCGAGGATGTACTAAAAAAATTTTTTTAGTTCGAGGATGTACTAAAAAAATTTTTTTTAGGTCGAGGATGTACTAAAAAAATTTTTTTTAGGTCGAGGATGTACTAAAAAAATTTTTTTAAATCGAGGATGTACTAAAAAAATTTTTTTTAAATCGAGGATGTACTAAAAAAATTTTTTTTAGGTCGAGGATGTACTAAAAAAATTTTTTTAGATCGAGGATGTACTAAAAAAATTTTTTTTAGGTCGAGGATGTACTAAAAAAATTTTTTTAGATCGAGGATGTACTAAAAAAATTTTTTTTAAATCGAGGATGTACTAAAAAAATATTTTTAGATCGAGGATGTACTAAAAAAATTTTTTTTAGATCGAGGATGTACTAAAAAAATTTTTTTAGATCGAGGATGTACTAAAAAAATTTTTTTTAGGTCGAGGATGTACTAAAAAAATTTTTTTTAGGTCGAGGATGTACTAAAAAAATTTTTTTAGATCGAGGATGTACTAAAAAAATTTTTTTTAGATCGAGGATGTACTAAAAAAATTTTTTTAGATCGAGGATGTACTAAAAAAATTTTTTTTAGGTCGAGGATGTACTAAAAAAATTTTTTTTAGGTCGAGGATGTACTAAAAAAATTTTTTTAGTTCGAGGATGTACTAAAAAAATTTTTTTAAATCGAGGATGTACTAAAAAAATTTTTTTTAAATCGAGGATGTACTAAAAAAATTTTTTTAGATCGAGGATGTACTAAAAAAATTTTTTTAGATCGAGGATGTACTAAAAAAAATTTTTTTAGGTCGAGGATGTACTAAAAAAATTTTTTTTAGGTCGAGGATGTACTAAAAAAATTTTTTTTAGGTCGAGGATGTACTAAAAAATTTTTTTAGATCGAGGATGTACTAAAAAAATTTTTTTTAAATCGAGGATGTACTAAAAAAAATTTTTTAGGTCGAGGATGTACTAAAAAAATTTTTTTTAGGTCGAGGATGTACTAAAAAAATTTTTTTTAGATTGAGGATGTACTAAAAAAATTTTTTTTAGGTCGAGGATGTACTAAAAAAATTTTTTTTAGGTCGAGGATGTACTAAAAAAATTTTTTTTAGATTGAGGATGTACTAAAAAAATTTTTTTTAGGTCGAGGATGTACTAAAAAAATTTTTTTTAGGTCGAGGATGTACTAAAAAAATTTTTTTAAATCGAGGATGTACTAAAAAAATTTTTTTTAGATCGAGGATGTACTAAAAAATTTTTTTAGATCGAGGATGTGCTAAAAAAATTTTTTTTAGATCGAGGATGTACTAAAAAATTTTTTTAGATCGAGGATGTACTAAAAAAATTTTTTTTAGGTCGAGGATGTACTAAAAAAATTTTTTTTAGATCGAGGATGTACTAAAAAAATTTTTTTTAGATCGAGGATGTACTAAAAAAATTTTTTTAAATCGAGGATGTACTAAAAAAATTTTTTTAAATCGAGGATGTACTAAAAAAATTTTTTTTAAATCGAGGATGTACTAAAAAAATTTTTTTTAAATCGAGGATGTACTAAAAAAATTTTTTTAGATCGAGGATGTACTAAAAAACTTTTTTTAAATCGAGGATGTACTAAAAAAATTTTTTTTTAAATCGAGGATGTACTAAATAAATTTGTTTAGATCGAGGATGTACTAAAAAAATTTATTTTAGGTCGAGGATGTACTAAAAAAATTTTTTTAGTTCGAGGATGTACTAAAAAAATTTTTTAAAATCGAGGATGTACTAAAAAAATTTTTTTAAATCGAGGATGTACTAAAAAAATTTTTTTAGATCGAGGATGTACTAAAAAAATTTTTTTTAGGTCGAGGATGTACTAAAAAAATTTTTTTAGATCGAGGATGTACTAAAAAAATTTTTTTTAGGTCGAGGATGTACTAAAAAAATTTTTTTAGATCGAGGATGTACTAAAAAAATTTTTTTAGATCGAGGATGTACTAAAAAAATTTTTTTAAATCTAGGTCGAGGATGTACTAAAAAAATTTTTTTTAGATCGAGGATGTACTAAAAAAATTTTTTTAGATCGAGGATGTACTAAAAAAATTTTTTTTAGGTCGAGGATGTACTAAAAAAATTTTTTTTAGGTCGAGGATGTACTAAAAAAATTTTTTTAAATCGAGGATGTACTAAAAAAATTTTTTTTAGATCGAGGATGTACTAAAAAAATTTTTTTAGATCGAGGATGTACTAAAAAAATTTTTTTTAGGTCGAGGATGTACTAAAAAAATTTTTTTTAGGTCGAGGATGTACTAAAAAAATTTTTTTAGATCGAGGATGTACTAAAAAAATTTTTTTTAGATCGAGGATGTACTAAAAAAATTTTTTTAGATCGAGGATGTACTAAAAAAATTTTTTTTAGGTCGAGGATGTACTAAAAAAATTTTTTTTAGGTCGAGGATGTACTAAAAAAATTTTTTTTAGATCGAGGATGTACTAAAAAAAATTTTTAGATCGAGGATGTACTAAAAAAATTTTTTTTAGGTCGAGGATGTACTAAAAAAATTTTTTTTAGGTCGAGGATGTACTAAAAAAATTTTTTTAAATCGAGGTTGTACTAAAAAAATTTTTTTTAGATCGAGGATGTACTAAAAAAATTTTTTTAGATCGAGGATGTACTAAAAAAATTTTTTTTAGGTCGAGGATGTACTAAAAAAATTTTTTTTAGGTCGAGGATGTACTAAAAAAATTTTTTTTAGATCGAGGATGTACTAAAAAAATTTTTTTAGATCGAGGATGTACTAAAAAAATTTTTTTTAGGTCGAGGATGTACTAAAAAAATTTTTTTTAGGTCGAGGATGTACTAAAAAAATTTTTTTTAGATCGAGGATGTACTAAAAAAATTTTTTTTAGGTCGAGGATGTACTAAAAAAATTTTTTTTAGGTCGAGGATGTACTAAAAAAATTTTTTTAAATCGAGGTTGTACTAAAAAAATTTTTTTAAATCGAGGATGTACTAAAAAAATTTTTTTTAAATCGAGGATGTACTAAAAAAATTTTTTTTAGGTCGAGGATGTACTAAAAAATTTTTTTAGATCGAGGATGTACTAAAAAAATTTTTTTTAGATCGAGGATGTACTAAAAAAATTTTTTTAGATCGAGGATGTACTAAAAAATTTTTTTTTAGGTCGAGGATGTACTAAAAAAATTTTTTTTAGGTCGAGGATGTACTAAAAAAATTTTTTTTAGATCGAGGATGTACTAAAAAAATTTTTTTAGATCGAGGATGTACTAAAAAAATTTTTTTTAGGTCGAGGATGTACTAAAAAAATTTTTTTTAGGTCGAGGATGTACTAAAAAAATTTTTTTAAATCGAGGATGTACTAAAAAAATTTTTTTTAGATCGAGGATGTACTAAAAAAATTTTTTTAGATCGAGGATGTACTAAAAAAATTTTTTTTAGGTCGAGGATGTACTAAAAAAATTTTTTTTAGGTCGAGGATGTACTAAAAAAATTTTTTTTAGATCGAGGATGTACTAAAAAAATTTTTTTAGATCGAGGATGTACTAAAAAAATTTTTTTTAGGTCGAGGATGTACTAAAAAAATTTTTTTTAGGTCGAGGATGTACTAAAAAAATTTTTTTAAATCGAGGATGTACTAAAAAAATTTTTTTTAAATCGAGGATGTACTAAAAAAATTTTTTTAGATCGAGGATGTACTAAAAAAATTTTTTTAAATCGAGGATGTACTAAAAAAAATTTTTTAAATCGAGGATGTACTAAAAAAATTTTTTTTAGGTCGAGGATGTACTAAAAAAATTTTTTTTAATCGAGGATGTACTAAAAAAATTTTTTTTAATCGAGGATGTACTAAAAAAATTTTTTTTAGATCGAGGATGTACTAAAAAAATTTTTTTTAGGTCGAGGATGTACTAAAAAAATTTTTTTTAGGTCGAGGATGTACTAAAAAAATTTTTTTTAGATCGAGGATGTACTAAAAAAATTTTTTTAGATCGAGGATGTACTAAAAAAATTTTTTTTAGGTCGAGGATGTACTAAAAAAATTTTTTTTAGGTCGAGGATGTACTAAAAAAATTTTTTTAAATCGAGGATGTACTAAAAAAATTTTTTTTAGATCGAGGATGTACTGAAAAAATTTTTTTAGATCGAGGATGTACTAAAAAAATTTTTTTTAGGTCGAGGATGTACTAAAAAAATTTTTTTTAGGTCGAGGATGTACTAAAAAAATTTTTTTAGATCGAGGATGTACTAAAAAAATTTTTTTTAGATCGAGGATGTACTAAAAAAAATTTTTTAGATCGAGGATGTACTAAAAAAATTTTTTTTAGGTCGAGGATGTACTAAAAAAATTTTTTTTAGGTCGAGGATGTACTAAAAAAATTTTTTTTTGATCGAGGATGTACTAAAAAAATTTTTTTAGATCGAGGATGTACTAAAAAAATTTTTTTTAGGTGGAGGATGTACTAAAAAAATTTTTTTTAGGTCGAGGATGTACTAAAAAAATTTTTTTAAATCGAGGATGTACTAAAAAAATTTTTTTTAGATCGAGGATGTACTAAAAAAATTTTTTTAGATCGAGGATGTACTAAAAAAATTTTTTTTAGGTCGAGGATGTACTAAAAAAATTTTTTTTAGGTCGAGGATGTACTAAAAAAATTTTTTTTAGATCGAGGATGTACTAAAAAAATTTTTTTAGATCGAGGATGTACTAAAAAAATTTTTTTTAGGTCGAGGATGTACTAAAAAAATTTTTTTTAGGTCGAGGATGTACTAAAAAAATTTTTTTAAATCGAGGATGTACTAAAAAAATTTTTTTTAAATCGAGGATGTACTAAAAAAATTTTTTTTAGGTCGAGGATGTACTAAAAAAATTTTTTTAGATCGAGGATGTACTAAAAAAATTTTTTTTAGATCGAGGATGTACTAAAAAAATTTTTTTAGATCGAGGATGTACTAAAAAAATTTTTTTTAGGTCGAGGATGTACTAAAAAAATTTTTTTTAAATCGAGGATGTACTAAAAAAATTTTTTTTAGGTCGAGGATGTACTAAAAAAATTTTTTTAGATCGAGGATGTACTAAAAAAATTTTTTTTAGATCGAGGATGTACTAAAAAAATTTTTTTAGATCGAGGATGTACTAAAAAAATTTTTTTTAGGTCGAGGATGTACTAAAAAAATTTTTTTTAGGTCGAGGATGTACTAAAAAAAATTTTTTTAGATCGAGGATGTACTAAAAAAATTTTTTGAGATCGAGGATGTACTAAAAAAATTTTTTTTAGGTCGAGGATGTACTAAAAAAATTTTTTTTAGGTCGAGGATGTACTAAAAAAATTTTTTTTAGGTCGAGGATGTACTAAAAAAATTTTTTTTAGATCGAGGATGTACTAAAAAAATTTTTTTAGATCGAGGATGTACTAAAAAAATTTTTTTTAGGTCGAGGATGTACTAAAAAAATTTTTTTTAGGTCGAGGATGTACTAAAAAAATTTTTTTAGATCGAGGATGTACTAAAAAAATTTTTTTTAGATCGAGGATGTACTAAAAAAATTTTTTTAGATCGAGGATGTACTAAAAAAATTTTTTTTAGGTCGAGGATGTACTAAAAAAATTTTTTTTAGGTCGAGGATGTACTAAAAAAATTTTTTTAGATCGAGGATGTACTAAAAAAATTTTTTTTAGATCGAGGATGTACTAAAAAAATTTTTTTTAGGTCGAGGATGTACTAAAAAAATTTTTTTTAGGTCGAGGATGTACTAAAAAAATTTTTTTTAGATCGAGGATGTACTAAAAAAATTTTTTTAGATCGAGGATGTACTAAAAAAATTTTTTTTAGGTCGAGGATGTACTAAAAAAATTTTTTTTAGGTCGAGGATGTACTAAAAAAATTTTTTTAGATCGAGGATGTACTAAAAAAATTTTTTTTAGATCGAGGATGTACTAAAAAAATTTTTTTAGATCGAGGATGTACTAAAAAAATTTTTTTTAGGTCGAGGATGTACTAAAAAAATTTTTTTTAGGTCGAGGATGTACTAAAAAAATTTTTTTTAGATCGAGGATGTACTAAAAAAATTTTTTTTAGATCGAGGATGTACTAAAAAAATTTTTTTTAGGTCGAGGATGTACTAAAAAAATTTTTTTTAGGTCGAGGATGTACTAAAAAAATTTTTTTTAGATCGAGGATGTACTAAAAAAATTTTTTTAGATCGAGGATGTACTAAAAAAATTTTTTTTAGGTCGAGGATGTACTAAAAAAATTTTTTTAAATCGAGGATGTACTAAAAAAATTTTTTTTAGATCGAGGATGTACTAAAAAAATTTTTTTAGATCGAGGATGTACTAAAAAAATTTTTTTTAGGTCGAGGATGTACTAAAAAAATTTTTTTTAGGTCGAGGATGTACTAAAAAAATTTTTTTAGATCGAGGATGTACTAAAAAAATTTTTTTTAGATCGAGGATGTACTAAAAAAATTTTTTTAGATCGAGGATGTACTAAAAAAATTTTTTTTAGGTCGAGGATGTACTAAAAAAATTTTTTTTAGGTCGAGGATGTACTAAAAAAATTTTTTTTAGATCGAGGATGTACTAAAAAAATTTTTTTAGATCGAGGATGTACTAAAAAAATTTTTTTTAGGTGGAGGATGTACTAAAAAAAATTTTTTTTAGGTCGAGGATGTACTAAAAAAATTTTTTTAAATCGAGGATGTACTAAAAAAATTTTTTTTAGATCGAGGATGTACTAAAAAAATTTTTTTAGATCGAGGATGTACTAAAAAAATTTTTTTTAGGTCGAGGATGTACTAAAAAAATTTTTTTTAGGTCGAGGATGTACTAAAAAAATTTTTTTTAGATCGAGGATGTACTAAAAAAATTTTTTTAGATCGAGGATGTACTAAAAAAATTTTTTTTAGGTCGAGGATGTACTAAAAAAATTTTTTTTAGGTCGAGGATGTACTAAAAAAATTTTTTTAAATCGAGGATGTACTAAAAAAATTTTTTTTAAATCGAGGATGTACTAAAAAAATTTTTTTTAGGTCGAGGATGTACTAAAAAAATTTTTTTAGATCGAGGATGTACTAAAAAAATTTTTTTTAGATCGAGGATGTACTAAAAAAATTTTTTTAGATCGAGGATGTACTAAAAAAATTTTTTTTAGGTCGAGGATGTACTAAAAAAATTTTTTTTAAATCGAGGATGTACTAAAAAAATTTTTTTTAGGTCGAGGATGTACTAAAAAAATTTTTTTAGATCGAGGATGTACTAAAAAAATTTTTTTTAGATCGAGGATGTACTAAAAAAATTTTTTTAGATCGAGGATGTACTAAAAAAATTTTTTTTAGGTCGAGGATGTACTAAAAAAATTTTTTTTAGGTCGAGGATGTACTAAAAAAATTTTTTTAAATCGAGGATGTACTAAAAAAATTTTTTTTAAATCGAGGATGTACTAAAAAAATTTTTTTAGATCGAGGATGTACTAAAAAAATTTTTTTAAATCGAGGATGTACTAAAAAAAATTTTTTAAATCGAGGATGTACTAAAAAAATTTTTTTTAGGTCGAGGATGTACTAAAAAAATTTTTTTTAGATCGAGGATGTACTAAAAAAATTTTTTTAGATCGAGGATGTACTAAAAAAATTTTTTTTAGGTCGAGGATGTACTAAAAAAATTTTTTTTAGGTCGAGGATGTACTAAAAAAATTTTTTTTAGATCGAGGATGTACTAAAAAAATTTTTTTAGATCGAGGATGTACTAAAAAAATTTTTTTTAGGTCGAGGATGTACTAAAAAAATTTTTTTTAGGTCGAGGATGTACTAAAAAAATTGTTTTAAATCGAGGATGTACTAAAAAAATTTTTTTGAAATCGAGGATGTACTAAAAAAATTTTTTTAGATCGAGGATGTACTAAAAAAATTTTTTTAAATCGAGGATGTACTAAAAAAATTTTTTTAGATCGAGGATGTACTAAAAAAATTTTTTTTAGGTCGAGGATGTACTAAAAAAATTTTTTTTAGATCGACGATGTACTAAAAAATATTTTTTAGATCGAGGATGTACTAAAAAAATTTTTTTTAGGTCGAGGATGTACTAAAAAAATTTTTTTTAGATCGAGGATGTACTAAAAAAATTTTTTTAGATCGAGGATGTACTAAAAAAATTTTTTTTAGGTCGAGGATGTACTAAAAAAATTTTTTTTAGGTCGAGGATGTACTAAAAAAATTTTTTTAAATCGAGGATGTACTAAAAAAATTTTTTTTAAATCGAGGATGTACTAAAAAAATTTTTTTTAGGTCGAGGATGTACTAAAAAAATTTTTTTAGATCGAGGATGTACTAAAAAAATTTTTTTTAGATCGAGGATGTACTAAAAAAATTTTTTTAGATCGAGGATGTACTAAAAAAATTTTTTTTAGGTCGAGGATGTACTAAAAAAATTTTTTTTAAATCGAGGATGTACTAAAAAAATTTTTTTTAGGTCGAGGATGTACTAAAAAAATTTTTTTAGATCGAGGATGTACTAAAAAAATTTTTTTTAGATCGAGGATGTACTAAAAAAATTTTTTTAGATCGAGGATGTACTAAAAAAATTTTTTTTAGGTCGAGGATGTACTAAAAAAATTTTTTTTAGGTCGAGGATGTACTAAAAAAATTTTTTTAAATCGAGGATGTACTAAAAAAATTTTTTTTAAATCGAGGATGTACTAAAAAAATTTTTTTAGATCGAGGATGTACTAAAAAAATTTTTTTAAATCGAGGATGTACTAAAAAAAATTTTTTAAATCGAGGATGTACTAAAAAAATTTTTTTTAGGTCGAGGATGTACTAAAAAAATTTTTTTTAGATCGAGGATGTACTAAAAAAATTTTTTTAGATCGAGGATGTACTAAAAAAATTTTTTTTAGGTCGAGGATGTACTAAAAAAATTTTTTTTAGGTCGAGGATGTACTAAAAAAATTTTTTTAAATCGAGGATGTACTAAAAAAATTTTTTTTAGATCGAGGATGTACTAAAAAAATTTTTTTAGATCGAGGATGTACTAAAAAAATTTTTTTTAGGTCGAGGATGTACTAAAAAAATTTTTTTTAGGTCGAGGATGTACTAAAAAAATTTTTTTAGATCGAGGATGTACTAAAAAAATTTTTTTTAGATCGAGGATGTACTAAAAAAATTTTTTTAGATCGAGGATGTACTAAAAAAATTTTTTTTAGGTCGAGGATGTACTAAAAAAATTTTTTTTAGGTCGAGGATGTACTAAAAAAATTTTTTTTAGATCGAGGATGTACTAAAAAAAATTTTTTAGATCGAGGATGTACTAAAAAAATTTTTTTTAGGTCGAGGATGTACTAAAAAAATTTTTTTTAGGTCGAGGATGTACTAAAAAAATTTTTTTAAATCGAGGATGTACTAAAAAAATTTTTTTTAGATCGAGGATGTACTAAAAAAATTTTTTTAGATCGAGGATGTACTAAAAAAATTTTTTTTAGGTCGAGGATGTACTAAAAAAATTTTTTTTAGGTCGAGGATGTACTAAAAAAATTTTTTTAGATCGAGGATGTACTAAAAAAATTTTTTTAAATCGAGGATGTACTAAAAAAATTTTTTTTAGGTCGAGGATGTACTAAAAAAATTTTTTTAGATCGAGGATGTACTAAAAAATTTTTTTTTAGATCGAGGATGTACTAAAAAAATTTTTTTTAGGTCGAGGATGTACTAAAAAAATTTTTTTTAGGTCGAGGATGTACTAAAAAAATTTTTTTAAATCGAGGATGTACTAAAAAAATTTTTTTTAAATCGAGGATGTACTAAAAAAATTTTTTTTAGGTCGAGGATGTACTAAAAAATTTTTTTAGATCGAGGATGTACTAAAAAAATTTTTTTTAGATCGAGGATGTACTAAAAAAATTTTTTTAGATCGAGGATGTACTAAAAAATTTTTTTTTAGGTCGAGGATGTACTACAAAAATTTTTTTTAGGTCGAGGATGTACTAAAAAAATTTTTTTTAGATCGAGGATGTACTAAAAAAATTTTTTTAGATCGAGGATGTACTAAAAAAATTTTTTTTAGGTCGAGGATGTACTAAAAAAATTTTTTTTAGGTCGAGGATGTACTAAAAAAATTTTTTTAAATCGAGGATGTACTAAAAAAATTTTTTTTAGATCGAGGATGTACTAAAAAAATTTTTTTAGATCGAGGATGTACTAAAAAAATTTTTTTTAGGTCGAGGATGTACTAAAAAAATTTTTTTTAGGTCGAGGATGTACTAAAAAAATTTTTTTTAGATCGAGGATGTACTAAAAAAATTTTTTTAGATCGAGGATGTACTAAAAAAATTTTTTTTAGGTCGAGGATGTACTAAAAAAATTTTTTTTAGGTCGAGGATGTACTAAAAAAATTTTTTTAAATCGAGGATGTACTAAAAAAATTTTTTTTAAATCGAGGATGTACTAAAAAAATTTTTTTAGATCGAGGATGTACTAAAAAAATTTTTTTAAATCGAGGATGTACTAAAAAAAATTTTTTAAATCGAGGATGTACTAAAAAAATTTTTTTTAGGTCGAGGATGTACTAAAAAAATTTTTTTTAATCGAGGATGTACTAAAAAATTTTTTTTTAGATCGAGGATGTACTAAAAAAATTTTTTTAGATCGAGGATGTACTAAAAAAATTTTTTTTAGGTCGAGGATGTACTAAAAAAATTTTTTTTAGGTCGAGGATGTACTAAAAAAATTTTTTTTAGATCGAGGATGTACTAAAAAAATTTTTTTAGATCGAGGATGTACTAAAAAAATTTTTTTTAGGTCGAGGATGTACTAAAAAATTTTTTTTTAGGTCGAGGATGTACTAAAAAAATTTTTTTAAATCGAGGATGTACTAAAAAAATTTTTTTTAGATCGAGGATGTACTGAAAAAATTTTTTTAGATCGAGGATGTACTAAAAAAATTTTTTTTAGGTCGAGGATGTACTAAAAAAATTTTTTTTAGGTCGAGGATGTACTAAAAAAATTTTTTTAGATCGAGGATGTACTAAAAAAATTTTTTTTAGATCGAGGATGTACTAAAAAAATTTTTTTAGATCGAGGATGTACTAAAAAAATTTTTTTTAGGTCGAGGATGTACTAAAAAAATTTTTTTAGATCGAGGATGTACTAAAAAAATTTTTTTTAGATCGAGGATGTACTAAAAAAATTTTTTTAGATCGAGGATGTACTAAAAAAATTTTTTTTAGGTGGAGGATGTACTAAAAAAATTTTTTTTAGGTCGAGGATGTACTAAAAAAATTTTTTTAAATCGAGGATGTACTAAAAAAATTTTTTTTAGATCGAGGATGTACTAAAAAAATTTTTTTAGATCGGAGATGTACTAAAAAAATTTTTTTTAGGTCGAGGATGTACTAAAAAAATTTTTTTTAGGTCGAGGATGTACTAAAAAAATTTTTTTTAGATCGAGGATGTAAAAAAAAAATTTTTTTAGATCGAGGATGTACTAAAAAAATTTTTTTTAGGTCGAGGATGTACTAAAAAAATTTTTTTTAGGTCGAGGATGTACTAAAAAAATTTTTTTAAATCGAGGATGTACTAAAAAAATTTTTTTTAAATCGAGGATGTACTAAAAAAATTTTTTTTAGGTCGAGGATGTACTAAAAAAATTTTTTTAGATCGAGGATGTACTAAAAAAATTTTTTTTAGATCGAGGATGTACTAAAAAAATTTTTTTTAAATCGAGGATGTACTAAAAAAATTTTTTTTAGGTCGAGGATGTACTAAAAAAATTTTTTTTAAATCGAGGATGTACTAAAAAAATTTTTTTTAGGTCGAGGATGTACTAAAAAAATTTTTTTAGATCGAGGATGTACTAAAAAAATTTTTTTTAGATCGAGGATGTACTAAAAAAATTTTTTTAGATCGAGGATGTACTAAAAAAATTTTTTTTAGGTCGAGGATGTACTAAAAAAATTTTTTTTAGGTCGAGGATGTACTAAAAAAAATTTTTTTAGATCGAGGATGTACTAAAAAAATTTTTTGAGATCGAGGATGTACTAAAAAAATTTTTTTTAGGTCGAGGATGTACTAAAAAAATTTTTTTTAGGTCGAGGATGTACTAAAAAAATTTTTTTAAATCGAGGATGTACTAAAAAAATTTTTTTTAGATCGAGGATGTACTAAAAAAATTTTTTTAGATCGAGGATGTACTAAAAAAATTTTTTTTAGGTCGAGGATGTACTAAAAAAATTTTTTTTAGGTCGAGGATGTACTAAAAAAATTTTTTTAGATCGAGGATGTACTAAAAAAATTTTTTTTAGATCGAGGATGTACTAAAAAAATTTTTTTAGATCGAGGATGTACTAAAAAAATTTTTTTTAGGTCGAGGATGTACTAAAAAAATTTTTTTTAGGTCGAGGATGTACTAAAAAAATTTTTTTTAGATCGAGGATGTACTAAAAAAATTTTTTTTAGATCGAGGATGTACTAAAAAAATTTTTTTTAGGTCGAGGATGTACTAAAAAAATTTTTTTTAGGTCGAGGATGTACTAAAAAAATTTTTTTTAGATCGAGGATGTACTAAAAAAATTTTTTTAGATCGAGGATGTACTAAAAAAATTTTTTTTAGGTCGAGGATGTACTAAAAAAATTTTTTTAAATCGAGGATGTACTAAAAAAATTTTTTTTAGATCGAGGATGTACTAAAAAAATTTTTTTAGATCGAGGATGTACTAAAAAAATTTTTTTTAGGTCGAGGATGTACTAAAAAAATTTTTTTTAGGTCGAGGATGTACTAAAAAAATTTTTTTAGATCGAGGATGTACTAAAAAAATTTTTTTTAGATCGAGGATGTACTAAAAAAATTTTTTTAGATCGAGGATGTACTAAAAAAATTTTTTTTAGGTCGAGGATGTACTAAAAAAATTTTTTTTAGGTCGAGGATGTACTAAAAAAATTTTTTTTAGATCGAGGATGTACTAAAAAAATTTTTTTAGATCGAGGATGTACTAAAAAAATTTTTTTTAGGTGGAGGATGTACTAAAAAAATTTTTTTTAGGTCGAGGATGTACTAAAAAAATTTTTTTAAATCGAGGATGTACTAAAAAAATTTTTTTTAGATCGAGGATGTACTAAAAAAATTTTTTTAGATCGAGGATGTACTAAAAAAATTTTTTTTAGGTCGAGGATGTACTAAAAAAATTTTTTTAGGTCGAGGATGTACTAAAAAAATTTTTTTTAGATCGAGGATGTACTAAAAAAATTTTTTTAGATCGAGGATGTACTAAAAAAATTTTTTTTAGGTCGAGGATGTACTAAAAAAATTTTTTTTAGGTCGAGGATGTACTAAAAAAATTTTTTTAAATCGAGGATGTACTAAAAAAATTTTTTTTAAATCGAGGATGTACTAAAAAAATTTTTTTTAGGTCGAGGATGTACTAAAAAAATTTTTTTAGATCGAGGATGTACTAAAAAAATTTTTTTTAGATCGAGGATGTACTAAAAAAATTTTTTTAGATCGAGGATGTACTAAAAAAATTTTTTTAGGTCGAGGATGTACTAAAAAAATTTTTTTTAAATCGAGGATGTACTAAAAAAATTTTTTTTTAGGTCGAGGATGTACTAAAAAAATTTTTTTAGATCGAGGATGTACTAAAAAAATTTTTTTTAGATCGAGGATGTACTAAAAAAATTTTTTTAGATCGAGGATGTACTAAAAAAATTTTTTTTAGGTCGAGGATGTACTAAAAAAATTTTTTTAAATCGAGGATGTACTAAAAAAATTTTTTTTAAATCGAGGATGTACTAAAAAAATTTTTTTAGATCGAGGATGTACTAAAAAAATTTTTTTAAATCGAGGATGTACTAAAAAAAATTTTTTAAATCGAGGATGTACTAAAAAAATTTTTTTTAGGTCGAGGATGTACTAAAAAAATTTTTTTTAATCGAGGATGTACTAAAAAAATTTTTTTTAGATCGAGGATGTACTAAAAAAATTTTTTTAGATCGAGGATGTACTAAAAAAATTTTTTTTAGGTGGAGGATGTACTAAAAAAATTTTTTTTAGGTCGAGGATGTACTAAAAAAATTTTTTTAAATCGAGGATGTACTAAAAAAATTTTTTTTAGATCGAGGATGTACTAAAAAAATTTTTTTAGATCGAGGATGTACTAAAAAAATTTTTTTTAGGTCGAGGATGTACTAAAAAAATTTTTTTTAGGTCGAGGATGTACTAAAAAAATTTTTTTTAGATCGAGGATGTACTAAAAAAATTTTTTTAGATCGAGGATGTACTAAAAAAATTTTTTTTAGGTCGAGGATGTACTAAAAAAATTTTTTTTAGGTCGAGGATGTACTAAAAAAATTTTTTTAAATCGAGGATGTACTAAAAAAATTTTTTTTAAATCGAGGATGTACTAAAAAAATTTTTTTTAGGTCGAGGATGTACTAAAAAAATTTTTTTAGATCGAGGATGTACTAAAAAAATTTTTTTTAGATCGAGGATGTACTAAAAAAATTTTTTTAGATCGAGGATGTACTAAAAAAATTTTTTTAGGTCGAGGATGTACTAAAAAAATTTTTTTTAAATCGAGGATGTACTAAAAAAATTTTTTTTAGGTCGAGGATGTACTAAAAAAATTTTTTTAGATCGAGGATGTACTAAAAAAATTTTTTTTAGATCGAGGATGTACTAAAAAAATTTTTTTAGATCGAGGATGTACTAAAAAAATTTTTTTTAGGTCGAGGATGTACTAAAAAAATTTTTTTAAATAGAGGATGTACTAAAAAAATTTTTTTTAAATCGAGGATGTACTAAAACAATTTTTTTAGATCGAGGATGTACTAAAAAAATTTTTTTAAATCGAGGATGTACTAAAAAAAATTTTTTAAATCGAGGATGTACTAAAAAAATTTTTTTTAGGTCGAGGATGTACTAAAAAAATTTTTTTTAATCGAGGATATACTAAAAAAATTTTTTTTAGATCGAGGATGTACTAAAAAAATTTTTTTAGATCGAGGATGTACTAAAAAAATTTTTTTTAGGTCGAGGATGTACTAAAAAAATTTTTTTTAGGTCGAGGATGTACTAAAAAAATTTTTTTTAGATCGAGGATGTACTAAAAAAATTTTTTTAGATCGAGGATGTACTAAAAAAATTTTTTTTAGGTCGAGGATGTACTAAAAAAATTTTTTTTAGGTCGAGGATGTACTAAAAAAATTTTTTTAAATCGAGGATGTACTAAAAAAATTTTTTTTAGATCGAGGATGTACTGAAAAAATTTTTTTAGATCGAGGATGTACTAAAAAAATTTTTTTTAGGTCGAGGATGTACTAAAAAAATTTTTTTTAGGTCGAGGATGTACTAAAAAAATTTTTTTAGATCGAGGATGTACTAAAAAAATTTTTTTTAGATCGAGGATGTACTAAAAAAATTTTTTTAGATCGAGGATGTACTAAAAAAATTTTTTTTAGGTCGAGGATGTACTAAAAAAATTTTTTTTAGGTCGAGGATGTACTAAAAAAATTTTTTTTAGATCGAGGATGTACTAAAAAAATTTTTTTAGATCGAGGATGTACTAAAAAAATTTTTTTTAGGTGGAGGATGTACTAAAAAAATTTTTTTTAGGTCGAGGATGAACTAAAAAAATTTTTTTAAATCGAGGATGTACTAAAAAAATTTTTTTTAGATCGAGGATGTACTAAAAAAATTTTTTTAGATCGAGGATGTACTAAAAAAATTTTTTTTAGGTCGAGGATGTACTAAAAAAATTTTTTTTAGGTCGAGGATGTACTAAAAAAATTTTTTTTAGATCGAGGATGTACTAAAAAAATTTTTTTAGATCGAGGATGTACTAAAAAAATTTTTTTTAGGTCGAGGATGTACTAAAAAAATTTTTTTTAGGTCGAGGATGTACTAAAAAAATTTTTTTAAATCGAGGATGTACTAAAAAAATTTTTTTTAAATCGAGGATGTACTAAAAAAATTTTTTTTAGGTCGAGGATGTACTAAAAAAATTTTTTTAGATCGAGGATGTACTAAAAAATTTTTTTTTAGATCGAGGATGTACTAAAAAAATTTTTTTAGATCGAGGATGTACTAAAAAAATTTTTTTTAGGTCGAGGATGTACTAAAAAAATTTTTTTTAAATCGAGGATGTACTAAAAAAATTTTTTTTAGGTCGAGGATGTACTAAAAAAATTTTTTTAGATCGAGGATGTACTAAAAAAATTTTTTTTAGATCGAGGATGTACTAAAAAAATTTTTTTAGATCGAGGATGTACTAAAAAAATTTTTTTTAGGTCGAGGATGTACTAAAAAAATTTTTTTTAGGTCGAGGATGTACTAAAAAAAATTTTTTTAGATCGAGGATGTACTAAAAAAATTTTTTGAGATCGAGGATGTACTAAAAAAATTTTTTTTAGGTCGAGGATGTACTAAAAAAATTTTTTTTAGGTCGAGGATGTACTAAAAAAATTTTTTTAAATCGAGGATGTACTAAAAAAATTTTTTTTAGATCGAGGATGTACTAAAAAAATTTTTTTAGATCGAGGATGTACTAAAAAAATTTTTTTTAGGTCGAGGATGTACTAAAAAAATTTTTTTTAGGTCGAGGATGTACTAAAAAAATTTTTTTAGATCGAGGATGTACTAAAAAAATTTTTTTTAGATCGAGGATGTACTAAAAAAATTTTTTTAGATCGAGGATGTACTAAAAAAATTTTTTTTAGGTCGAGGATGTACTAAAAAAATTTTTTTTAGGTCGAGGATGTACTAAAAAAATTTTTTTTAGATCGAGGATGTACTAAAAAAATTTTTTTTAGATCGAGGATGTACTAAAAAAATTTTTTTTAGGTCGAGGATGTACTAAAAAAATTTTTTTTAGGTCGAGGATGTACTAAAAAAATTTTTTTTAGATCGAGGATGTACTAAAAAAATTTTTTTAGATCGAGGATGTACTAAAAAAATTTTTTTTAGGTCGAGGATGTACTAAAAAAATTTTTTTAAATCGAGGATGTACTAAAAAAATTTTTTTTAGATCGAGGATGTACTAAAAAAATTTTTTTAGATCGAGGATGTACTAAAAAAATTTTTTTTAGGTCGAGGATGTACTAAAAAAATTTTTTTTAGGTCGAGGATGTACTAAAAAAATTTTTTTAGATCGAGGATGTACTAAAAAAATTTTTTTTAGATCGAGGATGTACTAAAAAAATTTTTTTAGATCGAGGATGTACTAAAAAAATTTTTTTTAGGTCGAGGATGTACTAAAAAAATTTTTTTTAGGTCGAGGATGTACTAAAAAATTTTTTTTTAGATCGAGGATGTACTAAAAAAATTTTTTTAGATCGAGGATGTACTAAAAAAATTTTTTTTAGGTGGAGGATGTACTAAAAAAATTTTTTTTAGGTCGAGGATGTACTAAAAAAATTTTTTTAAATCGAGGATGTACTAAAAAAATTTTTTTTAGATCGAGGATGTACTAAAAAAATTTTTTTAGATCGAGGATGTACTAAAAAAATTTTTTTTAGGTCGAGGATGTACTAAAAAAATTTTTTTTAGGTCGAGGATGTACTAAAAAAATTTTTTTTAGATCGAGGATGTACTAAAAAAATTTTTTTAGATCGAGGATGTACTAAAAAAATTTTTTTTAGGTCGAGGATGTACTAAAAAAATTTTTTTTAGGTCGAGGATGTACTAAAAAAAATTTTTTTAAATCGAGGATGTACTAAAAAAATTTTTTTTAAATCGAGGATGTACTAAAAAAATTTTTTTTAGGTCGAGGATGTACTAAAAAAATTTTTTTTAGGTCGAGGATGTACTAAAAAAATTTTTTTTAGGTCGAGGATGTACTAAAAAAATTTTTTTAAATCGAGGATGTACTAAAAAAATTTTTTTTAGATCGAGGATGTACTAAAAAAATTTTTTTAGATCGAGGATGTACTAAAAAAATTTTTTTTAGATCGAGGATGTACTAAAAAAATTTTTTTAGATCGAGGATGTACTAAAAAAATTTTTTTTAGGTCGAGGATGTACTAAAAAAATTTTTTTTAGGTCGAGGATGTACTAAAAAAATTTTTTTAAATCGAGGATGTACTAAAAAAATTTTTTTTAAATCGAGGATGTACTAAAAAAATTTTTTTAGATCGAGGATGTACTAAAAAAATTTTTTTAAATCGAGGATGTACTAAAAAAAATTTTTTAAATCGAGGATGTACTAAAAAAATTTTTTTTAGGTCGAGGATGTACTAAAAAAATTTTTTTTAATCGAGGATGTACTAAAAAAATTTTTTTTAGATCGAGGATGTACTAAAAAAATTTTTTTAGATCGAGGATGTACTAAAAAAATTTTTTTTAGGTCGAGGATGTACTAAAAAAATTTTTTTTAGGTCGAGGATGTACTAAAAAAATTTTTTTTAGATCGAGGATGTACTAAAAAAATTTTTTTAGATCGAGGATGTACTAAAAAAATTTTTTTTAGGTCGAGGATGTACTAAAAAAATTTTTTTTAGGTCGAGGATGTACTAAAAAAATTTTTTTAAATCGAGGATGTACTAAAAAAATTTTTTTTAGATCGAGGATGTACTAAAAAAATTTTTTTAGATCGAGGATGTACTAAAAAAATTTTTTTTAGGTCGAGGATGTACTAAAAAAATTTTTTTTAGGTCGAGGATGTACTAAAAAAATTTTTTTAGATCGAGGATGTACTAAAAAAATTTTTTTAGATCGAGGATGTACTAAAAAAATTTTTTTTAGATCGAGGATGTACTAAAAAAATTTTTTTAGATCGAGGATGTACTAAAAAAATTTTTTTTAGGTCGAGGATGTACTAAAAAAATTTTTTTTAGGTCGAGGATGTACTAAAAAAATTTTTTTTAGGTCGAGCATGTACTAAAAAAATTTTTTTAAATCGAGGATGTACTAAAAAAATTTTTTTTAAATCGAGGATGTACTAAAAAAATTTTTTTAGATCGAGGATGTACTAAAAAAATTTTTTTAAATCGAGGATGTACTAAAAAAAAATTTTTAAATCGAGGATGTACTAAAAAAATTTTTTTTAGGTCGAGGATGTACTAAAAAAATTTTTTTAAATCGAGGATGTACTAAAAAAATTTTTTTTAGATCGAGGATGTACTAAAAAAATTTTTTTAGATCGAGGATGTACTAAAAAAATTTTTTTTAGGTCGAGGATGTACTAAAAAAATTTTTTTTAGGTCGAGGATGTACTAAAAAAATTTTTTTAGATCGAGGATGTACTAAAAAAATTTTTTTTAGATCGAGGATGTACTAAAAAAATTTTTTTAGATCGAGGATGTACTAAAAAAATTTTTTTTAGGTCGAGGATGTACTAAAAAAATTTTTTTTAGGTCGAGGATGTACTAAAAAAATTTTTTTTAGATCGAGGATGTACTAAAAAAATTTTTTTAGATCGAGGATGTACTAAAAAAATTTTTTTTAGGTGGAGGATGTACTAAAAAAATTTTTTTTAGGTCGAGGATGTACTAAAAAAATTTTTTTAAATCGAGGATGTACTAAAAAAATTTTTTTTAGATCGAGGATGTACTAAAAAAATTTTTTTAGATCGAGGATGTACTAAAAAAATTTTTTTTAGGTCGAGGATGTACTAAAAAAATTTTTTTTAGGTCGAGGATGTACTAAAAAAATTTTTTTTAGATCGAGGATGTACTAAAAAAATTTTTTTAGATCGAGGATGTACTAAAAAAAATTTTTTTAGGTCGTGGATGTACTAAAAAAATTTTTTTTAGGTCGAGGATGTACTAAAAAAATTTTTTTAAATCGAGGATGTACTAAAAAAATTTTTTTTAAATCGAGGATGTACTAAAAATATTTTTTTTAGGTCGAGGATGTACTAAAAAAAATTTTTTAGATCGAGGATGTACTAAAAAAATTTTTTTTAGATCGAGGATGTACTAAAAAAATTTTTTTAGATCGAGGATGTACTAAAAAAATTTTTTTTAGGTCGAGGATGTACTAAAAAAATTTTTTTTAAATCGAGGATGTACTAAAAAAATTTTTTTTAGGTCGAGGATGTACTAAAAAAATTTTTTTAGATCGAGGATGTACTAAAAAAATTTTTTTTAGATCGAGGATGTACTAAAAAAAATTTTTTTAGATCGAGGATGTACTAAAAAAATTTTTTTTAGGTCGAGGATGTACTAAAAAAATTTTTTTTAGGTCGAGGATGTACTAAAAAAAATTTTTTTAGATCGAGGATGTACTAAAAAAATTTTTTGAGATCGAGGATGTACTAAAAAAATTTTTTTTAGGTCGAGGATGTACTAAAAAAATTTTTTTTAGGTCGAGGATGTACTAAAAAAATTTTTTTAAATCGAGGATGTACTAAAAAAATTTTTTTTAGATCGAGGATGTACTAAAAAAATTTTTTTAGATCGAGGATGTACTAAAAAAATTTTTTTTAGGTCGAGGATGTACTAAAAAAATTTTTTTTAGGTCGAGGATGTACTAAAAAAATTTTTTTAGATCGAGGATGTACTAAAAAAATTTTTTTTAGATCGAGGATGTACTAAAAAAATTTTTTTAGATCGAGGATGTACTAAAAAAATTTTTTTTAGGTCGAGGATGTACTAAAAAAATTTTTTTTAGGTCGAGGATGTACTAAAAAAAATTTTTTTTAGATCGAGGATGTACTAAAAAAATTTTTTTTAGATCGAGGATGTACTAAAAAAATTTTTTTTAGGTCGAGGATGTACTAAAAAAATTTTTTTTAGGTCGAGGATGTACTAAAAAAATTTTTTTTAGATCGAGGATGTACTAAAAAAATTTTTTTAGATCGAGGATGTACTAAAAAAATTTTTTTTAGGTCGAGGATGTACTAAAAAAATTTTTTTAAATCGAGGATGTACTAAAAAAATTTTTTTTAGATCGAGGATGTACTAAAAAAATTTTTTTAGATCGAGGATGTACTAAAAAAATTTTTTTTAGGTCGAGGATGTACTAAAAAAATTTTTTTTAGGTCGAGGATGTACTAAAAAAATTTTTTTAAATCGAGGATGTACTAAAAAAATTTTTTTTAGATCGAGGATGTACTAAAAAAATTTTTTTAGATCGAGGATGTACTAAAAAAATTTTTTTTAGGTCGAGGATGTACTAAAAAAATTTTTTTTAGGTCGAGGATGTACTAAAAAAATTTTTTTTAGATCGAGGATGTACTAAAAAAATTTTTTTAGATCGAGGATGTACTAAAAAAATTTTTTTTAGGTCGAGGATGTACTAAAAAAATTTTTTTTAGGTCGAGGATGTACTAAAAAAATTTTTTTAAATCGAGGATGTACTAAAAAAATTTTTTTTAAATCGAGGATGTACTAAAAAAATTTTTTTAGATCGAGGATGTACTAAAAAAATTTTTTTAAATCGAGGATGTACTAAAAAAAATTTTTTAAATCGAGGATGTACTAAAAAAATTTTTTTTAAATCGAGGATGTACTAAAAAAATTTTTTTTAAATCGAGGATGTACTAAAAAAATTTTTGTAGATCGAGGATGTGCTAAAAAAATTTTTTTTAGATCGAGGATGTACTAAAAAATTTTTTTTAAATCGAGGATGTACTAAAAAATTTTTTCATATCAAGGATGTACTAAAAAAATTTTTTTAGATCGAGGATGTACTAAAAAAATTTTTTTTAGGTCGAGGATGTACTAAAAAAATTTTTTTAGGTCGAGGATGTACTAAAAAAATTTTTTTAGATCGAGGATGTACTAAAAAAATTTTTTTTAGATCGAGGATGTACTAAAAAATTTTTTTTAAATCGAGGATGTACTAAAAAAATTTTTTTTAAATCGAGGATGTACTAAAAAAATTTTTTTAGATCGAGGATGTACTAAAAAAATTTTTTTTAGGTCGAGGATGTACTAAAAAAATTTTTTTAGATCGAGGATGTACTAAAAAAATTTTTTTAGGTCGAGGATGTACTAAAAAAATTTTTTTAGATCGAGGATGTACTAAAAAAATTTTTTTTAGATCGAGGATGTACTAAAAAATTTTTTTTAAATCGAGGATGTACTAAAAAAAATTTTTTCATATCAAGGATGTACTAAAAAAATTTTTTTTAGATCGAGGATGTACTAAAAAAATTTTTTTAAATCGAGGATGTACTAAAAAAATTTTTTTTAAATCGAGGATGTACTAAAAAAATTTTTTTAGATCGAGGATGTACTAAAAAAATTTTTTTTAGGTCGAGGATGTACTAAAAAAATTTTTTTAGATCGAGGATGTACTAAAAAAATTTTTTTTAGATCGAGGATGTACTAAAAAAATTTTTTTAGATCGAGGATGTACTAAAAAAATTTTTTTTAGGTCGAGGATGTACTAAAAAAATTTTTTTTAGGTCGAGGATGTACTAAAAAAATTTTTTTTAGATCGAGGATGTACTAAAAAAATTTTTTTAGATCGAGGATGTACTAAAAAAATTTTTTTTAGGTGGAGGATGTACTAAAAAAATTTTTTTTAGGTCGAGGATGTACTAAAAAAATTTTTTTAAATCGAGGATGTACTAAAAAAATTTTTTTTAGATCGAGGATGTACTAAAAAAATTTTTTTAGATCGAGGATGTACTAAAAAAATTTTTTTTAGGTCGAGGATGTACTAAAAAAATTTTTTTTAGGTCGAGGATGTACTAAAAAAATTTTTTTTAGATCGAGGATGTACTAAAAAAATTTTTTTAGATCGAGGATGTACTAAAAAAATTTTTTTTAGGTCGAGGATGTACTAAAAAAATTTTTTTTAGGTCGAGGATGTACTAAAAAAATTTTTTTAAATCGAGGATGTACTAAAAAAATTTTTTTTAAATCGAGGATGTACTAAAAAAATTTTTTTTAGGTCGAGGATGTACTAAAAAAATTTTTTTAGATCGAGGATGTACTAAAAAAATTTTTTTTAGATCGAGGATGTACTAAAAAAATTTTTTTAGATCGAGGATGTACTAAAAAAATTTTTTTTAGGTCGAGGATGTACTAAAAAAATTTTTTTTAAATCGAGGATGTACTAAAAAAATTTTTTTTAGGTCGAGGATGTACTAAAAAAATTTTTTTAAATCGAGGATGTACTAAAAAAATTTTTTTTAGATCGAGGATGTACTAAAAAAATTTTTTTAGATCGAGGATGTACTAAAAAAATTTTTTTTAGGTCGAGGATGTACTAAAAAAATTTTTTTTAGGTCGAGGATGTACTAAAAAAATTTTTTTAAATCGAGGATGTACTAAAAAAATTTTTTTTAGATCGAGGATGTACTAAAAAAATTTTTTTAGATCGAGGATGTACTAAAAAAATTTTTTTTAGGTCGAGGATGTACTAAAAAAATTTTTTTTAGGTCGAGGATGTACTAAAAAAATTTTTTTTAGATCGAGGATGTACTAAAAAAATTTTTTTAGATCGAGGATGTACTAAAAAAATTTTTTTTAGGTCGAGGATGTACTAAAAAAATTTTTTTTAGGTCGAGGATGTACTAAAAAAATTTTTTTAAATCGAGGATGTACTAAAAAAATTTTTTTTAAATCGAGGATGTACTAAAAAAATTTTTTTAGATCGAGGATGTACTAAAAAAATTTTTTTAAATCGAGGATGTACTAAAAAAAATTTTTTAAATCGAGGATGTACTAAAAAAATTTTTTTTAAATCGAGGATGTACTAAAAAATTTTTTTTAAATCGAGGGTGTACTAAAAAAATTTTTGTAGATCGCGGATGTACTAAAAAAATTTTTTTTAGATCGAGGATGTACTAAAAAAATTTTTTTAGATCGAGGATGTGCTAAAAAAATTTTTTTTAGATCGAGGATGTACTAAAAAATTTTTTTTAAATCGAGGATGTACTAAAAAATTTTTTCATATCAAGGATGTACTAAAAAAATTTTTTTAGATCGAGGATGTACTAAAAAAATTTTTTTTAGGTCGAGGATGTACTAAAAAAATTTTTTTAGGTCGAGGATGTACTAAAAAAATTTTTTTAGATCGAGGATGTACTAAAAAAATTTTTTTTAGATCGAGGATGTACTAAAAAATTTTTTTTAAATCGAGGATGTACTAAAAAAATTTTTTTTAAATCGAGGATGTACTAAAAAAATTTTTTTAGATCGAGGATGTACTAAAAAAATTTTTTTTAGGTCGAGGATGTACTAAAAAAATTTTTTTAGATCGAGGATGTACTAAAAAAATTTTTTTAGGTCGAGGATGTACTAAAAAAATTTTTTTAGATCGAGGATGTACTAAAAAAATTTTTTTTAGATCGAGGATGTACTAAAAAATTTTTTTTAAATCGAGGATGTACTAAAAAAAATTTTTTCATATCAAGGATGTACTAAAAAAATTTTTTTTAGATCGAGGATGTACTAAAAAAATTTTTTTAAATCGAGGATGTACTAAAAAAATTTTTTTTAAATCGAGGATGTACTAAAAAAATTTTTTTAGATCGAAGATGTACTAAAAAAATTTTTTTTAGATCGAGGATGTACTAAAAAAATTTTTTTAGATCGAGGATGTACTAAAAAAATTTTTTTTAAATCGAGGATGTACTAAAAAAATTTTTTTTAGGTCGAGGATGTACTAAAAAAATTTTTTTAGATCGAGGATGTACTAAAAAAATTTTTTTTAGGTCGAGGATGTACTAAAAAAATTTTTTTAGATCGATGATGTACTAAAAAAATTTTTTTTTGATCGAGGATGTACTAAAAAAATTTTTTTAAATCGAGGATGTACTAAAAAAATTTTTTTTAAATCGAGGATGTACTAAAAAAATTTTTTTAGATCGAGGATGTACTAAAAAAATTTTTTTTAGGTCGAGGATGTACTAAAAAAATTTTTTTAGATCGAGGATGTACTAAAAAAATTTTTTTTAAATCGAGGATGTACTAAACAAATTTTTTTAGATCGAGGATGTACTAAAAAAATTTTTTTAAATCGAGGATGTACTAAAAAAATTTTTTTTAAATCGAGGATGTACTAAAAAAATTTTTTTAGATCGAGGATGTACTAAAAAAATTTTTTTTAGATCGAGGATGTACTAAAAAAATTTTTTTAGATCGAGGATGTACTAAAAAAATTTTTTTTAGATCGAGGATGTACTAAAAAAATTTTTTTTAGATCGAGGATGTACTAAAAAAATTTTTTTAGATCGAGGATGTACTAAAAAAATTTTTTTCATATCAAGGATGTACTAAAAAAATTTTTTTTAGATCGAGGATGTACTAAAAAAATTTTTTTAGATCGAGGATGTACTAAAAAAATTTTTTTTAGATCGAGGATGTACTAAAAAAATTTTTTTAAATCGAGGATGTACTAAAAAAATTTTTTTTAAATCGAGGATGTACTAAAAAAATTTTTTTAGATCGAGGATGTACTAAAAAAATTTTTTTTAGATCGAGGATTTACTAAAAAAATTTTTTTAGATCGAGGATGTACTAAAAAAATTTTTTTTAGGTCGAGGATGTACTAAAAAAATTTTTTTTAGGTCGAGGATGTACTAAAAAAATTTTTTTAGATCGAGGATGTACTAAAATAATTTTTTTTAGATCGAGGATGTACTAAAAAAATTTTTTTAGATCGAGGATGTACTAAAAAAATTTTTTTTAGGTCGAGGATGTACTAAAAAAATTTTTTTTAGGTCGAGGATGTACTAAAAAAATTTTTTTTAGATCGAGGATGTACTAAAAAAATTTTTTTAGATCGAGGATGTACTAAAAAATTTTTTTTAGGTCGAGGATGTACTAAAAAAATTTTTTTTAGGTCGAGGATGTACTAAAAAAATTTTTTTAAATCGAGGATGTACTAAAAAAATTTTTTTTAGATCGAGGATGTACTAAAACAATTTTTTTAGATCGAGGATGTACTAAAAAAATTTTTTTTAGGTCGAGGATGTACTAAAAAAATTTTTTTTAGGTCGAGGATGTACTAAAAAAATTTTTTTTAGATCGAGGATGTACTAAAAAAATTTTTTTAGATCGAGGATGTACTAAAAAAATTTTTTTTAGGTCGAGGATGTACTAAAAAAATTTTTTTTAGGTCGAGGATGTACTAAAAAAATTTTTTTAAATCGAGGATGTACTAAAAAAATTTTTTTTAAATCGAGGATGTACTAAAAAAATTTTTTTTAGGTCGAGGATGTACTAAAAAAATTTTTTTAGATCGAGGATGTACTAAAAAAATTTTTTTTAGATCGAGGATGTACTAAAAAAATTTTTTTAGATCGAGGATGTACTAAAAAAATTTTTTTTAGGTCGAGGATGTACTAAAAAAATTTTTTTTAGGTCGAGGATGTACTAAAAAAATTTTTTTTAGATCGAGGATGTACTAAAAAAATTTTTTTAGATCGAGGATGTACTAAAAAAATTTTTTTTAGGTCGAGGATGTACTAAAAAAATTTTTTTTAGGTCGAGGATGTACTAAAAAAATTTTTTTAAATCGAGGATGTACTAAAAAAATTTTTTTTAGATCGAGGATGTACTAAAAAAATTTTTTTAGATCGAGGATGTACTAAAAAAATTTTTTTTAGGTCGAGGATGTACTAAAAAAATTTTTTTTAGGTCGAGGATGTACTAAAAAAATTTTTTTTAGATCGAGGATGTACTAAAAAAATTTTTTTAGATCGAGGATGTACTAAAAAAATTTTTTTTAGGTCGAGGATGTACTAAAAAAATTTTTTTTAGGTCGAGGATGTACTAAAAAAATTTTTTTATATCGAGGATGTACTAAAAAAATTTTTTTTAAATCGAGGATGTACTAAAAAAATTTTTTTAGATCGAGGATGTACTAAAAAAATTTTTTTAAATCGAGGATGTACTAAAAAAAATTTTTTAAATCGAGGATGTACTAAAAAATTTTTTTTTAGGTCGAGGATGTACTAAAAAAATTTTTTTTAGGTCGAGGATGTACTAAAAAAATTTTTTTTAGATCGAGGATGTACTAAAAAAATTTTTTTAGATCGAGGATGTACTAAAAAAATTTTTTTTAGGTCGAGGATGTACTAAAAAAATTTTTTTTAGGTCGAGGATGTACTAAAAAAATTTTTTTTAGATCGAGGATGTACTAAAAAAATTTTTTTAGATCGAGGATGTACTAAAAAAATTTTTTTTAGGTCGAGGATGTACTAAAAAAATTTTTTTTAGGTCAAGGATGTACTAAAAAAATTTTTTTAAATCGAGGATGTACTAAAAAAATTTTTTTTAGATCGAGGATGTACTAAAAAAATTTTTTTAGATCGAGGATGTACTAAAAAAATTTTTTTTAGGTCGAGGATGTACTAAAAAAATTTTTTTTAGGTCGAGGATGTACTAAAAAAATTTTTTTAGATCGAGGATGTACTAAAAAAATTTTTTTTAGATCGAGGATGTACTAAAAAAATTTTTTTAGATCGAGGATGTACTAAAAAAATTTTTTTTAGGTCGAGGATGTACTAAAAAAATTTTTTTTAGGTCGAGGATGTACTAAAAAAATTTTTTTTAGATCGAGGATGTACTAAAAAAATTTTTTTAGATCGAGGATGTACTAAAAAAATTTTTTTTAGGTCGAGGATGTACTAAAAAAATTTTTTTTAGGTCGAGGATGTACTAAAAAAATTTTTTTAAATCGAGGATGTACTAAAAAAATTTTTTTTAGATCGAGGATGTACTAAAAAAATTTTTTTAGATCGAGGATGTACTAAAAAAATTTTTTTTAGGTCGAGGATGTACTAAAAAAATTTTTTTTAGGTCGAGGATGTACTAAAAAAATTTTTTTAAATCGAGGATGTACTAAAAAAATTTTTTTTAGATCGAGGATGTACTAAAAAAATTTTTTTAGATCGAGGATGTACTAAAAAAATTTTTTTTAGGTCGAGGATGTATTAAAAAAATTTTTTTTAGGTCGAGGATGTACTAAAAAAATTTTTTTTAGATCGAGGATGTACTAAAAAAATTTTTTTAGATCGAGGATGTACTAAAAAAATTTTTTTTAGGTCGAGGATGTACTAAAAAAATTTTTTTTAGGTCGAGGATGTACTAAAAAAATTTTTTTAAATCGAGGGTGTACTAAAAAAATTTTTTTTAAATCGAGGATGTACTAAAAAAATTTTTTTAGATCGAGGATGTACTAAAAAAATTTTTTTAAATCGAGGATGTACTAAAAAAAATTTTTTAAATCGAGGATGTACTAAAAAAATTTTTTTTTAATCGAGGATGTACTAAAAAAATTTTTTTTAAATCGAGGATGTACTAAAAAATTTTTTTTAGATCGAGGATGTACTAAAAAAATTTTTTTAAATCGAGGATGTACTAAAAAAATTTTTTTTAAATCGAGGATGTACTAAAAAAATTTTTTTAGATCGAGGATGTACTAAAAAAATTTTTTTTAGGTCGAGGATGTACTAAAAAAATTTTTTTAGATCGAGGATGTACTAAAAAAATTTTTTTAAATCGAGGATGTACTAAAAAAATTTTTTTTAAATCGAGGATGTACTAAAAAAATTTTTTTAGATCGAGGATGTACTAAAAAAATTTTTTTTAGGTCGAGGATGTACTAAAAAATTTTTTTTAGATCGAGGATGTACTAAAAAATTTTTTTTAAATCGAGGATGTACTAAAAAATTTTTTCATATCAAGGATGTACTAAAAAAATTTTTTTTAGATCGAGGATGTACTAAAAAAATTTTTTTAGATCGAGGATGTACTAAAAAAATTTTTTTTAAATCGAGGATGTACTAAAAAAATTTTTTTAGATCGACGATGTACTAAAAAAATTTTTTTAAGGTCGAGGATGTACTAAAAAAATTTTTTTAGATCGAGGATGTACTAAAAAAATTTTTTTTAGGTCGAGGATGTACTAAAAAAATTTTTTTAAATCGAGGATGTACTAAAAAAATTTTTTTTAAATCGAGGATGTACTAAAAAAATTTTTTTTAAATCGAGGATGTACTAAAAAAATTTTTTTAGATCGAGGATGTACTAAAAAAATTTTTTTAAATCGAGGATGTACTAAAAAAATTTTTTTTAAATCGAGGATGTACTAAAAAAATTTTTTTAGATCGAGGATGTACTAAAAAAATTTTTTTTAGGTCGAGGATGTACTAAAAAAATTTTTTTTAGATCGAGGATGTACTAAAAAAATTTTTTTAGATCGAGGATGTACTAAAAAAATTTTTTTAGATCGAGGATGTACTAAAAAAATTTTTTTAAATCGAGGATGTACTAAAAAAATTTTTTTTAAATCGAGGATGTACTAAAAAAATTTTTTTAGATCGAGGATGTACTAAAAAAATTTTTTTTAGGTCGAGGATGTACTAAAAAAATTTTTTTAGATCGAGGATGTACTAAAAAAATTTTTTTTAGGTCGAGGATGCACTAAAAAAATTTTTTTAGATCGAGGATGTACTAAAAAAATTTTTTTAGATCGAGGATGTACTAAAAAAATTTTTTTAAATCGAGGATGTACTAAAAAAATTTTTTTTAAATCGAGGATGTACTAAAAAAATTTTTTTAGATCGAGGATGTACTAAAAAAATTTTTTTAGTTCGAGGATTTACTAAAAAAATTTTTTTAGATCGAGGATGTGCTAAAAAAATTTTTTTTAGATCGAGAATGTACTAAAAAATTTTTTTTAAATCGAGGATGTACTAAAAAAAATTTTTTCATATCAAGGATGTACTAAAAAAATTTTTTTTAAATCGAGGATGTACTAAAAAAATTTTTTTTAGATCGAGGATGTACTAAAAAAATTTTTTTACATCGAGGATGTGCTAAAAAAATTTTTTTTCGATCGAGGATGTACTAAAAAATTTTTTTTAAATCGAGGATGTACTAAAAAATTTTTTTAGATCGAGGATGTACTAAAAAATTTTTTTTAGGTCGAGGATGTACTAAAAAAATTTTTTTAGGTCGAGGATGTACTAAAAAAATTTTTTTAGATCGAGGATGTACTAAAAAAATTTTTTTAAATCGAGGATGTACTAAAAAAATTTTTTTTAAATCGAGGATGTACTAAAAAAATTTTTTTAGATCGAGGATGTACTAAAAAAATTTTTTTTAGGTCGAGGATGTACTAAAAAAATTTTTTTAGATCGAGGATGTACTAAAAAAATTTTTTTAGGTCGAGGATGTACTAAAAAAATTTTTTTAGATCGAGGATGTACTAAAAAAATTTTTTTAGATCGAGGATGTACTAAAAAAATTTTTTTAAATCGAGGATGTACTAAAAAAATTTTTTTTAAATCGAGGATGTACTAAAAAAATTTTTTTAGATCGAGGATGTACTAAAAAAATTTTTTTTAGATCGAGGATGTACTAAAAAAATTTTTTTAGATCGAGGATGTGCTAAAAAAATTTTTTTTAGATCGAGGATGTACTAAAAAATTTTTTTTAAATCGAGGATGTACTAAAAAAAATTTTTTCATATCAAGGATGTACTAAAAAAATGTTTTTTAAATCGAGGATGTACTAAAAAAATTTTTTTAGATCGAGGATGTGCTAAAAAAATTTTTTTTAGATCGAGGATGTACTAAAAATTTTTTTTTAAATCGAGGATGTACTAAAAAATTTTTTTAGATCGAGGATGTACTAAAAAAATTTTTTTTAAATCGAGGATGTACTAAAAAAATTTTTTTAGATCGAGGATGTGCTAAAAAAATTTTTTTTAGATCGAGGATGTACTAAAAAA
Source organism: Anopheles nili (assembly GCF_943737925.1). Taxonomy (NCBI): domain Eukaryota; kingdom Metazoa; phylum Arthropoda; class Insecta; order Diptera; family Culicidae; genus Anopheles; species Anopheles nili. The sequence continues at coordinate 40,431 of NW_026525571.1, read as the reverse complement.
TTTTTTTTAAATCGAGGATGTACTAAAAAAAATTTTTTCATATCAAGGATGTACTAAAAAAATTTTTTTAGATCGAGGATGTACTAAAAAATTTTTTTTAGATCGAGGATGTACTAAAAAAATTTTTTTTAAATCGAGGATGTACTAAAAAAATTTTTTTTAAATCGAGGATGTACTAAAAAAATTTTTTTAGATCGAGGATGTACTAAAAAAATTTTTTTTAGGTCGAGGATGTACTAAAAAAATTTTTTTAGATCGAGGATGTACTAAAAAAATTTTTTTTAAATCGAGGATGTACTAAAAAAATTTTTTTAGATCGAGGATGTACTAAAAAAATTTTTTTTAGGTCGAGGATTTACTAAAAAAATTTTTTTAGGTCGAGGATGTACTAAAAAAATTTTTTTAGATCGAGGATGTACTAAAAAAATTTTTTTTAGGTCGAGGATGTACTAAAAAAATTTTTTTAGATCGAGGATGTACTAAAAAAATTTTTTTTAGATCGAGGATGTACTAAAAAAATTTTTTTAAATCGAGGATGTACTAAAAAATTTTTTTTAAATCGAGGATGTACTAAAAAAATTTTTTTAGATCGAGGATGTACTAAAAAAATTTTTTTAAATCGAGGATGTACTAAAAAAATTTTTTTTAAATCGAGGATGTACTAAAAAATTTTTTTAGATCGAGGATGTACTAAAAAATTTTTTTTAGGTCGAGGATGTACTAAAAAAATTTTTTTAGGTCGAGGATGTACTAAAAAAATTTTTTTAGATCGAGGATGTACTAAAAAAATTTTTTTAAATCGAGGATGTACTAAAAAAATTTTTTTTAAATCGAGGATGTACTAAAAAAATTTTTTTAGATCGAGGATGTACTAAAAAAATTTTTTTTAGGTCGAGGATGTACTAAAAAAATTTTTTTAGATCGAGGATGTACTAAAAAAATTTTTTTAGGTCGAGGATGTACTAAAAAAATTTTTTTAGATCGAGGATGTACTAAAAAAATTTTTTTAGATCGAGGATGTACTAAAAAAATTTTTTTAAATCGAGGATGTACTAAAAAAATTTTTTTTAAATCGAGGATGTACTAAAAAAATTTTTTTAGATCGAGGATGTACTAAAAAAATTTTTTTTAGATCGAGGATGTACTAAAAAAATTTTTTTAGATCGAGGATGTGCTAAAAAAATTTTTTTTAGATCGAGGATGTACTAAAAAATTTTTTTTAAATCGAGGATGTACTAAAAAAAATTTTTTCATATCAAGGATGTACTAAAAAAATTTTTTTTAGATCGAGGATGTACTAAAAAAATTTTTTTAGATCGAGGATGTGCTAAAAAAATTTTTTTTAGATCGAGGATGTACTAAAAATTTTTTTTTAAATCGAGGATGTACTAAAAAATTTTTTTAGATCGAGGATGTACTAAAAAAATTTTTTTTAAATCGAGGATGTACTAAAAAAATTTTTTTAGATCGAGGATGTGCTAAAAAAATTTTTTTTAGATCGAGGATGTACTAAAAAATTTTTTTTAAATCGAGGATGTACTAAAAAAAATTTTTTCATATCAAGGATGTACTAAAAAAATTTTTTTAGATCGAGGATGTACTAAAAAATTTTTTTTAGATCGAGGATGTACTAAAAAAATTTTTTTTAAATCGAGGATGTACTAAAAAAATTTTTTTTAAATCGAGGATGTACTAAAAAAATTTTTTTAGATCGAGGATGTACTAAAAAAATTTTTTTTAGGTCGAGGATGTACTAAAAAAATTTTTTTAGATCGAGGATGTACTAAAAAAATTTTTTTTAAATCGAGGATGTACTAAAAAAATTTTTTTAGATCGAGGATGTACTAAAAAAATTTTTTTTAGGTCGAGGATGTACTAAAAAAATTTTTTTAGGTCGAGGATGTACTAAAAAAATTTTTTTAGATCGAGGATGTACTAAAAAAATTTTTTTTAGGTCGAGGATGTACTAAAAAAATTTTTTTAGATCGAGGATGTACTAAAAAAATTTTTTTTAGATCGAGGATGTACTAAAAAAATTTTTTTAAATCGAGGATGTACTAAAAAATTTTTTTTAAATCGAGGATGTACTAAAAAAATTTTTTTAGATCGAGGATGTACTAAAAAAATTTTTTTTAGGTCGAGGATGTACTAAAAAAATTTTTTTAGATCGAGGATGTACTAAAAAAATTTTTTTTAGGTCGAGGATGTACTAAAAAAATTTTTTTAGATCGAGGATGTACTAAAAAAATTTTTTTTAGATCGAGGATGTACTAAAAAAATTTTTTTAAATCGAGGATGTACTAAAAAATTTTTTTTTAAATCGAGGATGTACTAAAAAAATTTTTTTAGATCGAGGATGTACTAAAAAAATTTTTTTTAGATCGAGGATGTACTAAAAAAATTTTTTTAGATCGAGGATGTACTAAAAAAATTATTTTTAAATCGAGGATGTACTAAAAAAATTTTTTTAGATCGAGGATGTACTAAAAAAATTTTTTTTAGATCGAGGATGTACTAAAAAAATTTTTTTAGATCGAGGATGTACTAAAAAAATTTTTTTAAATCGAGGATGTACTAAAAAAATTTTTTTAGATCGAGGATGTACTAAAAAAATTTTTTTTAGGTCGAGGATGTACTAAAAAAATTTTTTTAGATCGAGGATGTACTAAATAAATTTTTTTTAGGTCGAGGATGTACTAAAAAAATTTTTTTAGATCGAGGATGTACTAAAAAAATTTTTTTAGATCGAGGATGTACTAAAAATTTTTTTTAAATCGAGGGTGTACTAAAAAAAATTTTTTCATATCAAGGATGTACTAAAAAAATTTTTTTTAGATCGAGGATGTACTAAAAAAATTTTTTTAGATCGAGGATGTACTAAAAAATTTTTTTTTAAATCGAGGATGTACTAAAAAAATTTTTTTAGATCGAGGATGTACTAAAAAAATTTTTTTTAAATCGAGGATGTACTAAAAAAATCTTTTTTAAATCGAGGATGTACTAAAAAAATTTTTTTAGATCGAGGATGTACTAAAAAAATTTTTTTTAGGTCGTGGATGTACTAAAAAAATTTTTTTAGATCGAGGATGTACTAAAAAAATTTTTTTTTTAAATCGAGGATGTACTAAAAAAATTTTTTTAGATCGAGGATGTACTAAAAAAATTTTTTTTAGGTCGAGGATGTACTAAAAAAATTTTTTTTAGGTCGAGGATGTACTAAAAAAATTTTTTTAGATCGAGGATGTACTAAAAAATTTTTTTTTAGGTCGAGGATGTACTAAAAAAATTTTTTTAGATCGAGGATGTACTAAAAAAATTTTTTTTAGATCGAGGATGTACTAAAAAAATTTTTTTTAAATCGAGGATGTACTAAAAAAATTTTTTTAGATCGAGGATGTACTAAAAAAATTTTTTTTAAGTCGAGGATGTACTAAAAAAATTTTTTTAGATCGAGGATGTACTAAATAAATTTTTTTTAGGTCGAGGATGTACTAAAAAAATTTTTTTAGATCGAGGATGTACTAAAAAAATTTTTTTAGATCGAGGATGTACTAAAAAATTTTTTTTAAATCGAGGGTGTACTAAAAAAATTTTTTTAATATCAAGTATGTACTAAAAAAATTTTTTTTAGATCGAGGATGTACTAAAAAAATTTTTTTAGATCGAGGATGTACTAAAAAATTTTATTTTAAATCGAGGATGTACTAAAAAAATTTTTTTAGATCGAGGATGTACTAAAAAAATTTTTTTTAGATCGAGGATGTACTAAAAAATTTTTTTAAATCGAGGATGTACTAAAAAAAATTTTTTCATATCAAGGATGAACTAAAAAAATTTTTTTTAGATCGAGGATGTACTAAAAAAATTTTTTTAGATCGAGGATGTACTAAAAAATTTTTTTTTAAATCGAGGATGTACTAAAAAATTTTTTTTAGATCGAGGATGTACTAAAAAAAATTTTTTCATATCAAGGATGTACTAAAAAAATTTTTTTAGATCGAGGATGTACTAAAAAAATTTTTTTTAGGTCGAGGATGTACTAAAAAAATTTTTTTAGATCGAGGATGTACTAAAAAAATTTTTTTTAGATCGAGGATGTACTAAAAAAATTTTTTTAGATCGAGGATGTACTAAAAAAATTTTTTTTAGATCGAGGATGTACTAAAAAATTTTTTTTAAATCGAGGATGTACTAAAAAAAATTTTTTCATATCAAGGATGTACTAAAAAAATTTTTTTTAGATCGAGGATGTACTAAAAAAATTTTTTTAGATCGAGGATGTACTAAAAAATTTTTTTTTAAATCGAGGATGTACTAAAAAATTTTTTTTAGATCGAGGATGTACTAAAAAAAATTTTTTCATATCAAGGATGTACTAAAAAAATTTTTTTAGATCGAGGATGTACTAAAAAAATTTTTTTTAGATCGAGGATGTACTAAAAAATTTTTTTTAAATCGAGGATGTACTAAAAAAAATTTTTTCATATCAAGGATGTACTAAAAAAATTTTTTTTAGATCGAGGATGTACTAAAAAAATTTTTTTAGATCGAGGATGTACTAAAAAAATTTTTTCATATCAAGGATGTACTAAAAAAATTTTTTTTAGATCGAGGATGTACTAAAAAAATTTTTTTAGATCGAGGATGTACTAAAAAAATTTTTTTTAGGTCGAGGATGTACTAAAAAAATTTTTTTAGATCGAGGATGTACTAAAAAAATTTTTTTAGATCGAGGATGTACTAAAAAAATTTTTTTAGATCGAGGATGTACTAAAAAAATTTTTTTTAAATCGAGGATGTACTAAAAAAATTTTTTTAGATCGAGGATGTACTAAAAAAATTTTTTTTAGGTCGAGGATGTACTAAAAAAATTTTTTTAGATCGAGGATGTACTAAAAAAATTTTTTTTAGATCGAGGATGTACTAAAAAAATTTTTTTAAATCGAGGATGTACTAAAAAAATTTTTTTTAGGTCGAGGATGTACTAAAAAAATTTTTTTAGATCGAGGATGTACTAAAAAAATTTTTTTTAGGTCGAGGATGTACTAAAAAAATTTTTTTAGATCGAGGATGTACTAAAAAAATTTTTTTTAGGTCGAGGATGTACTAAAAAAATTTTTTTAGATCGAGGATGTACTAAAAAAATTTTTTTTAAATCGAGGATGTACTAAAAAAATTTTTTTAGATCGAGGATGTACTAAAAAAATTTTTTTTAAATCGAGGATGTACTAAAAAAATTTTTTTAGATCGAGGATGTACTAAAAAAATTTTTTTTAGGTCGAGGATGTACTAAAAAAATTTTTTTAGATCGAGGATGTACTAAAAAAATTTTTTTTAGATCGAGGATGTACTAAAAAAATTTTTTTAAATCGAGGATGTACTAAAAAAATTTTTTTTAAATCGAGGATGTACTAAAAAAATTTTTTTAGATCGAGGATGTACTAAAAAAATTTTTTTTAGGTCGAGGATGTACTAAACAAATTTTTTTAGATCGAGGATGTACTAAAAAAATTTTTTTTAAATCGAGGATGTACTAAAAAAATTTTTTTAGATCGAGGATGTACTAAAAAAATTTTTTTTAGATCGAGGATGTACTAAAAAATTTTTTTTAAATCAAGGATGTACTAAAAAAAATTTTTTCATATCAAGGATGTACTAAAAAAATTTTTTTTAGATCGAGGATGTACTAAAAAAATTTTTTTAGATCGAGGATGTACTAAAAAAATTTTTTTTAAATCGAGGATGTACTAAAAAAATTTTTTTAGATCGAGGATGTACTAAAAAAATTTTTTTTAGGTCGAGGATGTACTAAAAAAATTTTTTTAGATCGAGGATGTACTAAAAAAATTTTTTTAAATCGAGGATGTACTAAAAAAATTTTTTTTAAATCGAGGATGTACTAAAAAAATTTTTTTAGATCGAGGATGTACTAAAAAATTTTTTTTAAATCGAGGATGTACTAAAAAAATTTTTTTTAAATCGAGGATGTACTAAAAAAATTTTTTTTAGATCGAGGATGTACTAAAAAAATTTTTTTAGATCGAGGATGTACTAAAAAAATTTTTTTTAAATCGAGGATGTACTAAAAAAATTTTTTTAGATCGAGGATGTACTAAAAAAATTTTTTTTAGATCGAGGATGTACTAAAAAATTTTTTTTAAATCGAGGATGTACTAAAAAAAATTTTTTCATATCAAGGATGTACTAAAAAAATTTTTTTTAGATCGAGGATGTACTAAAAAAATTTTTTTAGATCGAGGATGTACTAAAAAATTTTTTTTAAAATCGAGGATGTACTAAAAAAATTTTTTTAGATCGAGGATGTACTAAAAAAATTTTTTTTAGATCGAGGATGTACTAAAAAATTTTTTTTAAATCGAGGATGTACTAAAAAAAATTTTTTCATATCAAGGATGTACTAAAAAAATTTTTTTTAGATCGAGGATGTACTAAAAAAATTTTTTTAGATCGAGGATGTACTAAAAAAATTTTTTTTAGATCGAGGATGTACTAAAAAATTTTATTTAAATCGAGGATGTACTAAAAAAAATTTTTTCATATCAAGGATGTACTAAAAAAATTTTTTTTAGATCGAGGATGTACTAAAAAAATTTTTTTAGATCGAGGATGTACTAAAAAAATTTTTTTTAAATCGAGGATGTACTAAAAAAATTTTTTTAGATCGAGGATGTACTAAAAAAATTTTTTTAAATCGAGGATGTACTAAAAAAATTTTTTTAAATCGAGGATGTACTAAAAAAATTTTTTTTAGGTCGAGGATGTACTAAAAAAATTTTTTTAGATCGAGGATGTACTAAAAAAATTTTTTTTAGATCGAGGATGTACTAAAAAAATTTTTTTAAATCGAGGATGTACTAAAAAAATTTTTTTTAAATCGAGGATGTACTAAAAAAATTTTTTTAGATCGAGGATGTACTAAAAAAATTTTTTTTAGGTCGAGGATGTACTAAAAAAATTTTTTTAGATCGAGGATGTACTAAAAAAATTTTTTTTAGGTCGAGGATGTACTAAAAAAATTTTTTTAGATCGAGGATGTACTAAAAAAATTTTTTTTAAGTCGAGGATGTACTAAAAAAATTTTTTTAGATCGAGGATGTACTAAAAAAATTTTTTTTAGATCGAGGATGTACTAAAAAAATTTTTTTAAATCGAGGATGTACTAAAAAAATTTTTTTTAAATCGAGGATGTACTAAAAAAATTTTTTTAGATCGAGGATGTACTAAAAAAATTTTTTTTAGGTCGAGGATGTACTAAAAAAATTTTTTTAGATCGAGGATGTACTAAAAAAATTTTTTTAGATCGAGGATGTACTAAAAAAATTTTTTTTAGATCGAGGATGTACTAAAAAAATTTTTTTAGATCGAGGATGTACTAAAAAAATTTTTTTTAAATCGAGGATGTACTAAAAAAATTTTTTTAGATCGAGGATGTACTAAAAAAATTTTTTTTAGATCGAGGATGTACTAAAAAAATTTTTTTAGATCGAGGATGTGCTAAAAAAATTTTTTTTAGATCGAGGATGTACTAAAAAATTTTTTTTAAATCGAGGATGTACTAAAAAAAATTTTTTCATATCAAGGATGTACTAAAAAAATTTTTTTTAGATCGAGGATGTACTAAAAAATTTTTTTAGATCGAGGATGTACTAAAAAAATTTTTTTAAATCGAGGATGTACTAAAAAAATTTTTTTAAATCGAGGATGTACTAAAAAAATTTTTTTTAAATCGAGGATGTACTAAAAAAATTTTTTTTAAATCGAGGATGTACTAAAAAAATTTTTTTAGATCGAGGATGTACTAAAAAAATTTTTTTTAGGTCGAGGATGTACTAAAAAAATTTTTTTAGATCGAGGATGTACTAAAAAAATTTTTTTTAGATCGAGGATGTACTAAAAAAATTTTTTTAAATCGAGGATGTACTAAAAAAATTTTTTTTAAATCGAGGATGTACTAAAAAATTTTTTTTAGATCGAGGATGTACTAAAAAAATTTTTTTTAGGTCGAGGATGTACTAAAAAAATTTTTTTAGATCGAGGATGTACTAAAAAAATTTTTTTTAGGTCGAGGATGTACTAAAAAAATTTTTTTAGATCGAGGATGTACTAAAAAAATTTTTTTTAGATCGAGGATGTACTAAAAAAATTTTTTTAGATCGAGGATGTACTAAAAAAATTTTTTTTAAATCGAGGATGTACTAAAAAAATTTTTTTAGATCGAGGATGTACTAAAAAAATTTTTTTTAGATCGAGGATGTACTAAAAAAATTTTTTTAGATCGAGGATGTGCTAAAAAAATTTTTTTTAGATCGAGGATGTACTAAAAAATTTTTTTTAAATCGAGGATGTACTAAAAAAAATTTTTTCATATCAAGGATGTACTAAAAAAATTTTTTTTAGATCGAGGATGTACTAAAAAAATTTTTTTTAGATCGAGGATGTACTAAAAAAATTTTTTTAAATCGAGGATGTACTAAAAAAATTTTTTTAAATCGAGGATGTACTAAAAAAATTTTTTTTAAATCGAGGATGTACTAAAAAAATTTTTTTTAAATCGAGGATGTACTAAAAAAATTTTTTTAGATCGAGGATGTACTAAAAAAACTTTTTTAAATCGAGGATGTACTAAAAAAATTTTTTTTAAATCGAGGATGTACTAAAAAAATTTTTTCATATCAAGGATGTACTAAAAAAATTTTTTTTAGATCGAGGATGTACTAAAAAAATTTTTTTAGATCGAGGATGTACTAAAAAAATTTTTTTTAAATCGAGGATGTACTAAAAAAATTTTTTTAGATCGAGGATGTACTAAAAAAATTTTTTTTAGGTCGAGGATGTACTAAAAAAATTTTTTTAGATCGAGGATGTACTAAAAAAATTTTTTTTAAATCGAGGATGTACTAAAAAAATTTTTTTAGATCGAGGATGTACTAAAAAAATTTTTTTTAGGTCGAGGATGTACTAAAAAAATTTTTTTTAGGTCGAGGATGTACTAAAAAAATTTTTTTAGATCGAGGATGTACTAAAAAAATTTTTTTTAGGTCGAGGATGTACTAAAAAAATTTTTTTAGATCGAGGATGTACTAAAAAAATTTTTTTTAAATCGAGGATGTACTAAAAAAATTTTTTTAGATCGAGGATGTACTAAAAAAATTTTTTTTAAATCGAGGATGTACTAAAAAAAATTTTTTAGATCGAGGATGTACTAAAAAAATTTTTTTTAGGTCGAGGATGTACTAAAAAAATTTTTTTAGATCGAGGATGTACTAAAAAAATATTTTAGGTCGAGGATGTACTAAAAAAATTTTTTTAGATCGAGGATGTACTAAAAAAATTTTTTTTAAATCGAGGATGTACTAAAAAAATTTTTTTAGATCGAGGATGTACTAAAAAAATTTTTTTTAGATCGAGGATGTACTAAAAAATTTTTTTTAAATCGAGGATGTACTAAAAAAAAATTTTTCATATCAAGGATGTACTAAAAAAATTTTTTTTAGATCGAGGATGTACTAAAAAAATTTTTTTAGATCGAGGATGTACTAAAAAAATTTTTTTTAGATCGAGGATGTACTAAAAAATTTTTTTAGATCGAGGATGTACTAAAAAAATTTTTTTAAATCGAGGATGTACTAAAAAAATTTTTTTAAATCGAGGATGTACTAAAAAAATTTTTTTTAAATCGAGGATGTACTAAAAAAATTTTTTTTAAATCGAGGATGTACTAAAAAAATTTTTTTAGATCGAGGATGTACTAAAAAAATTTTTTTTAGATCGAGGATGTACTAAAAAATTTTTTTTAAATCGAGGATGTACTAAAAAAAAATTTTTCATATCAAGGATGTACTAAAAAAATTTTTTTTAGATCGAGGATGTACTAAAAAAATTTTTTTAGTTCGAGGATGTACTAAAAAGATTTTTTTAGATCGAGGATGTACTAAAAAAATTTTTTTTAGATCGAGGATGTACTAAAAAATTTTTTTTAAATCGAGGATGTACTAAAAAAAATTTTTTCATATCAAGGATGTACTAAAAAAATTTTTTTTAAATCGAGGATGTACTAAAAAAATTTTTTTTAGATCGAGGATGTACTAAAAAAATTTTTTTAGATCGAGGATGTACTAAAAAAATTTTTTTTAAATCGAGGATGTACTAAAAAGATTTTTTTAGATCGAGGATGTACTAAAAAAATTTTTTTTAGATCGAGGATGTACTAAAAAATTTTTTTTAAATCGAGGATGTACTAAAAAAAAATTTTTCATATCAAGGATGTACTAAAAAAATTTTTTTTAGATCGAGGATGTACTAAAAAAATTTTTTTAGATCGAGGATGTACTAAAAAGATTTTTTTAGATCGAGGATGTACTAAAAAAATTTTTTTTAGATCGAGGATGTACTAAAAAATTTTTTTTAAATCGAGGATGTACTAAAAAAATTTTTTTAAATCGAGGATGTACTAAAAAAATTTTTTTTAAATCGAGGATGTACTAAAAAAATTTTTTTTAGATCGAGGATGTACTAAAAAAATTTTTTTAGATCGAGGATGTACTAAAAAAATTTTTTTTAAATCGAGGATGTACTAAAAAGATTTTTTTAGATCGAGGATGTACTAAAAAAATTTTTTTTAGATCGAGGATGTACTAAAAAATTTTTTTTAAATCGAGGATGTACTAAAAAAAATTTTTTCATATCAAGGATGTACTAAAAAAATTTTTTTTAGATCGAGGATGTACTAAAAAAATTTTTTTAGATCGAGGATGTACTAAAAAAATTTTTTTTAAATCGAGGATGTACTAAAAAAATTTTTTTAGATCGAGGATGTACTAAAAAAATTTTTTTTAGATCGAGGATGTACTAAAAAATTTTTTTAAATCGAGGATGTACTAAAAAAAATTTTTTCATATCAAGGATGTACTAAAAAAATTTTTTTTAGATCGAGGATGTACTAAAAAAATTTTTTTAGATCGAGGATGTACTAAAAAAATTTTTTTTAGATCGAGGATGTACTAAAAAATTTTTTTTAAATCGAGGATGTACTAAAAAAAATTTTTTCATATCAAGGATGTACTAAAAAAATTTTTTTTAGATCGAGGATGTACTAAAAAAATTTTTTTAGATCGAGGATGTACTAAAAAAATTTTTTTTAAATCGAGGATGTACTAAAAAATTTTTTTTAAATCGAGGATGTACTAAAAAAAATTTTTTCATATCAAGGATGTACTAAAAAAATTTTTTTTAGGTCGAGGATGTACTAAAAAAATTTTTTTAGATCGAGAATGTACTAAAAAAATTTTTTTTAGGTCGAGGATGTACTAAAAAAATTTTTTTAGATCGAGGATGTACTAAAAAAATTTTTTTTAGATCGAGGATGTACTAAAAAAATTTTTTTAAATCGAGGATGTACTAAAAAAAATTTTTTTTAAATCGAGGATGTACTAAAAAAATTTTTTTAGATCGAGGATGTACTAAAAAAATTTTTTTTAGGTCGAGGATGTACTAAAAAAATTTTTTTAGATCGAGGATGTACTAAAAAAATTTTTTTTAGGTCGAGGATGTACTAAAAAAATTTTTTTAGATCGAGGATGTACTAAAAAAATTTTTTTTAGGTCGAGGATGTACTAAAAAAATTTTATTAGATCGAGGATGTACTAAAAAAATTTTTTTTAGATCGAGGATGTACTAAAAAAATTTTTTTAAATCGAGGATGTACTAAAAAAATTTTTTTTAAATCGAGGATGTACTAAAAAAATTTTTTTAGATCGAGGAATGTACTAAAAAAATTTTTTTTAGGTCGAGGATGTACTAAAAAAATTTTTTTAGATCGAGGATGTACTAAAAAAATTTTTTTTAGATCGAGGATGTACTAAAAAAATTTTTTTTAGATCGAGGATGTACTAAAAAATTTTTTTTAGATCGAGGATGTACTAAAAAAATTTTTTTTTAATCGAGGATGTACTAAAAAAATTTTTTTAGATCGAGGATGTACTAAAAAAATTTTTTTTTAGATCGAGGATGTACTAAAAAAATTTTTTTAGATCGAGGATGTGCTAAAAAAATTTTTTTTAGATCGAGGATGTACTAAAAAATTTTTTTTTAAATCGAGGATGTACTAAAAAATTTTTTTTTTAGATCGAGGATGTACTAAAAAAATTTTTTTAAATCGAGGATATACTAAAAAAATTTTTTTAAATCGAGGATGTACTAAAAAATTTTTTTTTAAATCGAGGATGTCCTAAAAAAATTTTTTTTAAATCGAGGATGTACTAAAAAAATTTTTTTAGATCGAGGATGTACTAAAAAAATTTTTTTTAGGTCGAGGATGTACTAAAAAAATTTTTTTAGATCGAGGATGTACTAAAAAAATTTTTTTTAGATCGAGGATGTACTAAAAAAATTTTTTTAAATCGAGGATGTACTAAAAAAATTTTTTTTAAATCGAGGATGTACTAAAAAAATTTTTTTAGATCGAGGATGTACTAAAAAAATTTTTTTTAGGTCGAGGATGTACTAAAAAAATTTTTTTAGATCGAGGATGTACTAAAAAAAATTTTTTTAGATCGAGGATGTACTAAAAAAATTTTTTTAGATCGAGGATGTACTAAAAAAATTTTTTTTAAATCGAGGATGTACTAAAAAAATTTTTTCAGATCGAGGATGTACTAAAAAAATTTTTTTTAGATCGAGGATGTACTAAAAAAATTTTTTTAGATCGAGGATGTGCTAAAAAAATTTTTTTTAGATCGAGGATGTACTAAAAAATTTTTTTTAAATCGAGGATGTACTAAAAAAATTTTTTTCATATCAAGGATGTACTAAAAAAATTTTTTTTAGATCGAGGATGTACTAAAAAAATTTTTTTTAGATCGAGGATGTACTAAAAAAATTTTTTTAAATCGAGGATGTACTAAAAAATTTTTTTTAAATCGAGGATGTACTAAAAAAATTTTTTTTAAATCGAGGATGTACTAAAAAAATTTTTTTAGATCGAGGATGTACTAAAAAAATTTTTTTTAGATCGAGGATGTACTAAAAAAATTTTTTTAGATCGAGGATGTGCTAAAAAAATTTTTTTTAGATCGAGGATGTACTAAAAAATTTTTTTTAAATCGACGATGTACTAAAAAAAATTTTTTCATATCAAGGATGTACTAAAAAAAATTTTTTTAGATCGAGGATGTACTAAAAAAATTTTTTTTGATCGAGGATGTACTAAAAAAATTTTTTTAAATCGAGGATGTACTAAAAAAATTTTTTTAAATCGAGGATGTACTAAAAAAATTTTTTTTAAATCGAGGATGTACTAAAAAAATTTTTTTTAAATCGAGGATGTACTAAAAAAATTTTTTTAGATCGAGGATGTACTAAAAAAATTTTTTTTAGGTCGAGGATGTACTAAAAAAATTTTTTTTAGATCGAGGATGTACTAAAAAAATTTTTTTTAGATCGAGGATGTACTAAAAAAATTTTTTTAAATCGAGGATGTACTAAAAAAATTTTTTTTAAATCGAGGATGTACTAAAAAAATTTTTTTAGATCGAGGATGTACTAAAAAAATTTTTTTAGGTCGAGGATGTACTAAAAAAATTTTTTTAGATCGAGGATGTACTAAAAAAATTTTTTTTAGGTCGAGGATGTACTAAAAAAATTTTTTTAGATCGAGGATGTACTAAAAAAATTTTTTTTAGATCGAGGATGTACTAAAAAAATTTTTTTAGATCGAGGATGTACTAAAAAAATTTTTTTTAAATCGAGGATGTACTAAAAAAATTTTTTTAGATCGAGGATGTACTAAAAAAATTTTTTTTAGATCGAGGATGTACTAAAAAAATTTTTTTAGATCGAGGATGTGCTAAAAAAATTTTTTTTAGATCGAGGATGTACTAAAAAATTTTTTTTAAATCGAGGATGTACTAAAAAATTTTTTTTTAAATCGAGGATGTACTAAAAAAATTTTTTTAGATCGAGGATGTACTAAAAAAATTTTTTTTAGGTCGAGGATGTACTAAAAAAATTTTTTTAGATCGAGGATGTACTAAAAAAATTTTTTTTAAATCGAGGATGTACTAAAAAAATTTTTTTAGATCGAGGATGTACTAAAAAAATTTTTTTTAGATCGAGGATGTACTAAAAATTTTTTTTTAAATCGAGGATGTACTAAAAAAAATTTTTTCATATCAAGGATGTACTAAAAAAATTTTTTTTAGATCGAGGATGTACTAAAAAAATTTTTTTAGATCGAGGATGTACTAAAAAAATTTTTTTTAAATCGAGGATGTACTAAAAAAAGTTTTTTAGATCGAGGATGTACTAAAAAAATTTTTTTTAGGTCGAGGATGTACTAAAAAAATTTTTTTAGATCGAGGATGTACTAAAAAAATTTTTTTAAATCGAGGATGTACTAAAAAATTTTTTTTTAAATCGAGGATGTACTAAAAAAATTTTTTTAGATCGAGGATGTACTAAAAAAATTTTTTTAAATCGAGGATGTACTAAAAAAATTTTTTTTAAATCGAGGATGTACTAAAAAAATTTTTTTAGATCGAGGATGTACTAAAAAAATTTTTTTTAAACCGAGGATGTACTAAAAAAATTTTTTTAAATCGAGGATGTACTAAAAAAATTTTTTTAAATCAAGGATGTACTAAAAAAATTTTTTTAAATCGAGGATGTACTAAAAAAATTTTTTTTAAATCGAGGATGTACTAAAAAAATTTTTTTAGATCGAGGATGTACTAAAAAAATTTTTTTTAAATCGAGGATGTACTAAAAAAATTTTTTTAGATCGAGGATGTACTAAAAAAATTTTTTTTAGATCGAGGATGTACTAAAAAATTTTTTTTAAATCGAGGATGTACTAAAAAAAATTTTTTCATATCAAGGATGTACTAAAAAAATTTTTTTTAGATCGAGGATGTACTAAAAAAATTTTTTTTAGATCGAGGATGTACTAAAAAAATTTTTTTTAGGTCGAGGATGTACTAAAAAAATTTTTTTTAAATCGAGGATGTACTAAAAAAATTTTTTTAGATCGAGGATGTACTAAAAAAATTTTTTTTAGGTCGAGGATGTACTAAAAAAATTTTTTTAGATCGAGGATGTACTAAAAAAATTTTTTTAAGGTCGAGGATGTACTAAAAAAATTTTTTTAGATCGAGGATGTACTAAAAAAATTTTTTTTAGATCGAGGATGTACTAAAATTTTTTTTTAAATCGAGGATGTACTAAAAAAAATTTTTTCATATCAAGGATGTACTAAAAAAAATTTTTTTTAGATCGAGGATGTACTAAAAAAATTTTTTTAGATCGAGGATGTACTAAAAAAATTTTTTTTTAAATCGAGGATGTACTAAAAAAATTTTTTTAGATCGAGGATGTACTAAAAAAATTTTTTTTAGATCGAGGATGTACTAAAAAAATTTTTTTAAATCGAGGATGTACTAAAAAAAATTTTTTCATATCAAGGATGTACTAAAAAAATTTTTTTTAGATCGAGGATGTACTAAAAAATTTTTTTAGATCGGGGATGTGCTAAAAAAATTTTTTTTAAATCGAGGATGTACTAAAAAAATTTTTTTTGATCGAGGATGTACTAAAAAAATTTTTTTTAAATCGAGGATGTACTAAAAAATTTTTTTTTAAATCGAGGATGTACTAAAAAATTTTTTTTAAATCGAGGATGTACTAAAAAAATTTTTTTAGATCGAGGATGTACTAAAAAAATTTTTTTTAGATCGAGGATGTACTAAAAAAATTTTTTTAGATCGAGGATGTGCTAAAAAAATTTTTTTTAAATCGAGGATGTACTAAAAAATTTTTTTTAAATCGAGGATGTACTAAAAAAAATTTTTTCATATCAAGGATGTACTAAAAAAATTTTTTTTAGATCGAGGATGTACTAAAAAAATTTTTTTTAGATCGAGGATGTACTAAAAAATTTTTTTTAAATCGAGGATGTACTAAAAAAATTTTTTTTAAATCGAGGATGTACTAAAAAAATTTTTTTTAAATCGAGGATGTACTAAAAAAATTTTTTTTAGATCGAGGATGTACTAAAAAAATTTTTTTAGATCGAGGATGTACTAAAAAAATTTTTTTTAGGTCGAGGATGTACTAAAAAAATTTTTTTAGATCGAGGATGTACTAAAAAAATTTTTTTTAGGTCGAGGATGTACTAAAAAAATTTTTTTAGATCGAGGATGTACTAAAAAAATTTTTTTTAGATCGAGGATGTACTAAAAAAATTTTTTTAAATCGAGGATGTACTAAAAAAATTTTTTTTAGGTCGAGGATGTACTAAAAAAATTTTTTTAGATCGAGGATGTACTAAAAAAATTTTTTTTAAATCGAGGATGTACTAAAAAAATTTTTTTAGATCGAGGATGTACTAAAAAAATTTTTTTAAATCGAGGATGTACTAAAAAAATTTTTTTTAAATCGAGGATGTACTAAAAAAATTTTTTTAGATCGAGGATGTACTAAAAAAATTTTTTTTAGGTCGAGGATGTACTAAAAAAATTTTTTTTAGGTCGAGGATGTACTAAAAAAATTTTTTTAGATCGAGGATGTACTAAAAAAATTTTTTTTAGGTCGAGGATGTACTAAAAAAATTTTTTTAGATCGAGGATGTACTAAAAAAATTTTTTTTAGATCGAGGATGTTCTAAAAAAATTTTTTTAAATCGAGGATGTACTAAAAAAATTTTTTTTAAATCGAGGATGTACTAAAAAAATTTTTTTAGATCGAGGATGTACTAAAAAAATTTTTTTTAAAGCGAGGATGTACTAAAAAAAATTTTTTCATATCAAGGATGTACTAAAAAAATTTTTTTTAGATCGAGGATGTACTAAAAAAATTTTTTTAGATCGAGGATGTACTAAAAAAATTTTTTTTAAATCGAGGATGTACTAAAAAAATTTTTTTAGATCGAGGATGTACTAAAAAAATTTTTTTTAAATCTAGGATGTACTAAAAAAATTTTTTTAGATCGAGGATGTACTAAAAAAATTTTTTTTAAATCGAGGATGTACTAAAAAAATTTTTTTAGATCGAGGATGTACTAAAAAAATTTTTTTAAAATCGAGGATGTACTAAAAAAATTTTTTTAGATCGAGGATGTACTAAAAAAATTTTTTTTAGATCGAGGATGTACTAAAAAATTTTTTTTAAATCGAGGATGTACTAAAAAAAATTTTTTCATATCAAGGATGTACTAAAAAAATTTTTTTAGATCGACGATGTACTAAAAAAATTTTTTTTAGGTCGAGGATGTACTAAAAAAATTTTTTTAGATCGAGGATGTACTAAAAAAATTTTTTTTAGGTCGAGGATGTACTAAAAAAATTTTTTTAGATCGAGGATGTACTAAAAAAATTTTTTTTAGATCGAGGATGTACTAAAAAAATTTTTTTAAATCGAGGATGTACTAAAAAAATTTTTTTTAAATCGAGGATGTACTAACAAAATTTTTTTAGATCGAGGATGTACTAAAAAATTTTTTTTTAGATCGAGGATGTACTAAAAAAATTTTTTTAGATCGAGGATGTACTAAAAAAATTTTTTTTAAATCGAGGATGTACTAAAAAAATTTTTTTAGATCGAGGATGTGCTAAAAAAATTTTTTTTAGATCGAGGATGTACTAAAAAATTTTTTTTAAATCGAGGATGTACTAAAAAAAATTTTTTCATATCAAGGATGTACTAAAAAAATTTTTTTTAGATCGAGGATGTACTAAAAAAATTTTTTTAGATCGAGGATGTACTAAAAAAATTTTTTTTAGGTCGAGGATGTACTAAAAAAATTTTCTTAGATCGAGGATGTACTAAAAAAATTTTTTTTAGATCGAGGATGTACTAAAAAAATTTTTTTAAATCGAGGATGTACTAAAAAAATTTTTTTTAAATCGAGGATGTACTAAAAAATTTTTTTTAGATCGAGGATGTACTAAAAAAATTTTTTTAAATCGAGGATGTACTAAAAAAATTTTTTTTAAATCGAGGATGTACTAAAAAATTTTTTTTAGATCGAGGATGTACTAAAAAAATTTTTTAAATCGAGGATGTACTAAAAAAATTTTTTTAGATCGAGGATGTACTAAAAAAATTTTTTTAGATCGAGGATGTACTAAAAAAATTTTTTTTAGATCGAGGATGTACTAAAATTTTTTTTTTAAATCGAGGATGTACTAAAAAAAATTTTTTCGTATCAAGGATGTACTAAAAAAATTTTTTTTAGATCGAGGATGTACTAAAAAAATTTTTTTAGATCGAGGATGTACTAAAAAATTTTTTTTAAATCGAGGATGTACTAAAAAAAATTTTTTCATATCAAGGATGTACTAAAAAAATTTTTTTTAGATCGAGGATGTACTAAAAAAATTTTTTTAAATCGAGGATGTACTAAAAAAATTTTTTTTAAATCGAGGATGTACTAAAAAAATTTTTTTAGATCGTGGATGTACTAAAAAATTTTTTTTAGGTCGAGGATGTACTAAAAAAATTTTTTTAGATCGAGGATGTACTAAAAAAATTTTTTTTAAATCGAGGATGTACTAAAAAAATTTTTTTAGATCGAGGATGTACTAAAAAAATTTTTTTTAGATCGAGGATGTACTAAAAAATTTTTTTTAAATCGAGGATGTACTAAAAAAAATTTTTTAGATCGAGGATGTACTAAAAAAATTTTTTTTAAATCGAGGATGTACTAAAAAAATTTTTTTAGATCGAGGATGTACTAAAAAAATTTTTTTTAGGTCGAGGATGTACTAAAAAAATTTTTTTAGATCGAGGATGTACTAAAAAAATTTTTTTTAGGTCGAGGATGTACTAAAAAAATTTTTTTAGATCGAGGATGTACTAAAAAAATTTTATTTTAGGTCGAGGATGTACTAAAAAAATTTTTTTAGATCGAGGATGTACTAAAAAAATTTTTTTTAGATCGAGGATGTACTAAAAAAATTTTTTTAAATCGAGGATGTACTAAAAAAATTTTTTTTTAAATCGAGGATGTACTAAAAAAATTTTTTTAGATCGAGGATGTACTAAAAAAATTTTTTTTAGATCGAGGATGTACTAAAAAAATTTTTTTAGATCGAGGATGTACTAAAAAAATTTTTTTTAAATCGAGGATGTACTAAAAAAATTTTTTCATATCAAGGATGTACTAAAAAAATTTTTTTTAGATCGAGGATATACTAAAGAAATGTTTTTAGATCGAGGATGTACTAAAAAAAATTTTTTCATATCAAGGATGTACTAAAAAAAATTTTTTTAGATCGAGGATGTACTAAAGAAATTTTTTTAGATCGAGGATGTACTAAAAAAATTTTTTTTAAATCGAGGATGTACTAAAAAAATTTTTTTAGATCGAGGATGTACTAAAAAAATTTTTTTTAGGTCGAGGATGTACTAAAAAAATTTTTTTAGATCGAGGATGTACTAAAAAAATTTTTTTTAGATCGAGGATGTACTAAAAAAATTTTTTTAGATCGAGGATGTACTAAAAAAATTTTTTTTAAATCGAGGATGTACTAAAAAATTTTTTTTAGATCGAGGATGTACTAAAAAAATTTTTTTAAATCGAGGATGTACTAAAAAAATTTTTTTAGATCGAGGATGTACTAAAAAAATTTTTTTTAGATCGAGGATGTACTAAAAAATTTTTTTTAAATCGAGGATGTACTAAAAAAAATTTTTTCGTATCAAGGATGTACTAAAAAAATTTTTTTTAGATCGAGGATGTACTAAAAAAATTTTTTTAGATCGAGGATGTACTAAAAAATTTTTTTTAAATCGAGGATGTACTAAAAAAAATTTTTTCATATCAAGGATGTACTAAAAAAATTTTTTTTAGATCGAGAATGTACTAAAAAAATTTTTTTAAATCGAGGATGTACTAAAAAAATTTTTTTTAAATCGAGGATGTACTAAAAAAATTTTTTTAGATCGAGGATGTACTAAAAAAATTTTTTTTAGGTCGAGGATGTACTAAAAAAATTTTTTTAGATCGAGGATGTACTAAAAAAATTTTTTTTAAATCGAGGATGTACTAAAAAAATTTTTTTAGATCGAGGATGTACTAAAAAAATTTTTTTTAGATCGAGGATGTACTAAAAAATTTTTTTTAAATCGAGGATGTACTAAAAAAATTTTTTTAGATCGAGGATGTACTAAAAAAATTTTTTTTAAATCGAGGATGTACTAAAAAAATTTTTTTAGATCGAGGATGTACTAAAAAAATTTTTTTTAGGTCGAGGATGTAATAAAAAAATTTTTTTAGATCGAGGATGTACTAAAAAAATTTTTTTTAGGTCGAGGATGTACTAAAAAAATTTTTTTAGATCGAGGATGTACTAAAAAAATTTTTTTTAGATCGAGGATGTACTAAAAAAATTTTTTTAAATCGAGGATGTACTAAAAAATTTTTTTTTAAATCGAGGATGTACTAAAAAAATTTTTTTAGTACATCCTCGATTTAAAAAAAATTTTTTTAGTACATCCTCGATCTAAAAAAATTTTTTTAGTACATCCTCGATCTAAAAAAAATTTTTTTAGTACATCCTTGATATGAAAAAATTTTTTTTAGTACATCCTCGATTTAAAAAAAATTTTTTTAGTACATCCTCGATTTAAAAAAAATTTTTTTAGTACATCCTCGATCTAAAAAAATTTTTTTAGTACATCCTCGAGCTAAAAAAATTTTTTTAGTACATCCTCGATCTAAAAAAATTTTTTTAGTACATCCTCGATTTAAAAAAAATTTTTTTAGTACATCCTCGATCTAAAAAAATTTTTTTAGTACATCCTCGATTTAAAAAAAATTTTTTTAGTACATCCTCGATTTAAAAAAATTTTTTTAGTACATCCTCGATCTAAAAAAATTTTTTTAGTACATCCTCGATTTAAAAAAAAATTTTTTAGTACATCCTCGATCTAAAAAAAATTTTTTTAGTACATCCTCGACCTAAAAAAAATTTTTTTAGTACATTCTCGATCTAAAAAAATTTTTTTAGTACATCCTCGATTTAAAAAAAATTTTTTTAGTACATCCTCGATCTAAAAAAATTTTTTTAGTACATCCTCGATCTAAAAAAAATTTTTTTAGTACATCCTTGATATGAAAAAATTTTTTTTAGTACATCCTCGATTTAAAAAAAATTTTTTAGTACATCCTCGATCTTAAAAAAAATTTTTTAGTACATCCTCGATCTAAAAAAATTTTTTTAGTACATCCTCGATTTAAAAAAAATTTTTTTAGTACATCCTCGATCTAAAAAAATTTTTTTAGTACATCCTCGATTTAAAAAAAATTTTTTTAGTACATCCTCGATTTAAAAAAATTTTTTTAGTACATCCTCGATCTAAAAAAATTTTTTTAGTACATCCTCGATTTAAAAAAATTTTTTTAGTACATCCTCGATCTAAAAAAAATTTTTTTAGTACATCCTCGATCTAAAAAAAATTTTTTTAGTACATCCTCGATCTAAAAAAATTTTTTTAGTACATCCTCGATTTAAAAAAAAATTTTTTAGTACATCCTCGATTTAAAAAAAATTTTTTTAGTACATCCTCGATCTAAAAAAATTTTTTTAGTACATCCTCGACCTAAAAAAAATTTTTTTAGTACATCCTCGATCTAAAAAAATTTTTTTAGTACATCCTCGATTTAAAAAAAATTTTTTTAGTACATCCTCGATTTAAAAAAATTTTTTTAGTACATCCTCGATCTAAAAAAAATTTTTTTAGTACATCCTCGATCTAAAAAAATTTTTTTAGTACATCCTCGACCTAAAAAAAATTTTTTTAGTACATCCTCGATCTAAAAAATTTTTTTTAGTACATCCTCGATTTAAAAAAAATTTTTTAGTACATCCTCGATCTAAAAAAAATTTTTTTAGTACATCCTCGATCTAAAAAAATTTTTTTAGTACATCCTTGATATGAAAAAATTTTTTTTAGTACATCCTCGATCTAAAAAAATTTTTTAGTACATCCTCGATTTAAAAAAAAATTTTTAGTACATCCTCGATCTAAAAAAATTTTTTTAGTACATCCTCGATCTAAAAAAAATTTTTTTAGTACATCCTTGATATGAAAAAATTTTTTTTAGTACATCCTCGATTTAAAAAAAATTTTTTAGTACATCCTCGATCTAAAAAAAATTTTTTTAGTACATCCTCGATCAAAAAAAATTTTTTTAGTACATCCTCGATTTAAAAAAAATTTTTTTAGTACATCCTCGATCTAAAAAAATTTTTTTAGTACATCCTCGACCTAAAAAAAATTTTTTTAGTACATCCTCGATCTAAAAAAATTTTTTTAGTACATCCTCGATTTAAAAAAAATTTTTTTAGTACATCCTCGATTTAAAAAAATTTTTTTAGTACATCCTCGATCTAAAAAAAATTTTTTTAGTACATCCTCGATCTAAAAAAATTTTTTTAGTACATCCTCGACCTAAAAAAAATTTTTTTAGTACATCCTCGATCTAAAAAAATTTTTTTAGTACATCCTCGACCTAAAAAAAATTTTTTTAGTACATCCTCGATCTAAAAAAATTTTTTTAGTACATCCTCGATCTAAAAAAAATTTTTTTAGTACATCCTCGATCAAAAAAAATTTTTTTAGTACATCCTCGATTTAAAAAAAATTTTTTTAGTACATCCTCGATCTAAAAAAATTTTTTTAGTACATCCTCGATTTAAAAAAAATTTTTTTAGTACATCCTTGATATGAAAAAATTTTTTTTAGTACATCCTCGATTTAAAAAAAATTTTTTAGTACATCCTTGATCTAAAAAAAATTTTTTTAGTACATCCTCGATCTAAAAAAATTTTTTTAGTACATCCTCGATTTAAAAAAAATTTTTTTAGTACATCCTCGATCTAAAAAAATTTTTTTAGTACATCCTCGACCTAAAAAAAATTTTTTTAGTACATCCTCGATCTAAAAAAATTTTTTTAGTACATCCTCGACCTAAAAAAAATTTTTTTAGTACATCCTCGATCTAAAAAAATTTTTTTAGTACATCCTCGACCTAAAAAAAATTTTTTTAGTACATCCTCGATCTAAAAAAATTTTTTTAGTACATCCTCGATTTAAAAAAAATTTTTTTAGTACATCCTCGATCTAAAAAAATTTTTTTAGTACATCCTCGATCTAAAAAAAAATTTTTTAGTACATCCTTGATATGAAAAAATTTTTTTTAGTACATCCTCGATTTAAAAAAAATTTTTTAGTACATCCTCGATCTAAAAAAAATTTTTTTAGTACATCCTCGATCTAAAAAAATTTTTTTAGTACATCCTTGATATGAAAAAATTTTTTTTAGTACATCCTCGATTTAAAAAAAAATTTTTAGTACATCCTCGATTTAAAAAAAAATTTTTTAGTACATCCTCGATCTAAAAAAATTTTTTTAGTACATCCTCGATCTAAAAAAAATTTTTTTAGTACATCCTTGATATGAAAAAATTTTTTTTAGTACATCCTCGATTTAAAAAAAATTTTTTAGTACATCCTCGATCTAAAAAAAATTTTTTTAGCACATCCTCGATCTAAAAAAAAATTTTTTAGTACATCCTTGATCTAAAAAAAATTTTTTTAGTACATCCTCGATCTAAAAAAAATTTTTTTAGTACATCCTCGATCTAAAAAAAATTTTTTTAGTACATCCTCGATTTAAAAAAAATTTTTTTAGTACATCCTCGATCTAAAAAAATTTTTTTAGTACATCCTCGATTTAAAAAAAATTTTTTTAGTACATCCTCGATTTAAAAAAATTTTTTTAGTACATCCTCGATCTAAAAAAATTTTTTTAGTACATCCTCGATCTAAAAAAAATTTTTTTAGTACATCCTTGATATGAAAAAATTTTTTTTAGTACATCCTCGATTTAAAAAAAATTTTTTAGTACATCCTCGATCTAAAAAAAATTTTTTTAGTACATCCTCGATCTAAAAAAATTTTTTTAGTACATCCTCGACTTAAAAAAATTTTTTTTAGTACATCCTCGATCTAAAAAAATTTTTTTAGTACATCCTCGATTTAAAAAAAATTTTTTTAGTACATCCTCGATTTAAAAAAAATTTTTTAGTACATCCTCGATCTAAAAAAATTTTTTTAGTACATCCTCGATTTAAAAAAAATTTTTTAGTACATCCTCGATCTAAAAAAATTTTTTTAGTACATCCTCGACCTAAAAAAAATTTTTTTAGTACATCCTCGACCTAAAAAAAATTTTTTTAGTACATCCTCGATCTAAAAAAATTTTTTTAGTACATCCTCGATTTAAAAAAAATTTTTTTAGTACATCCTTGATATGAAAAAATTTTTTTTAGTACATCCTCGATTTAAAAAAAATTTTTTAGTACATCCTCGATCTAAAAAAAATTTTTTTAGTACATCCTCGATCTAAAAAAATTTTTTTAGTACATCCTTGATATGAAAAAATTTTTTTAGTACATCCTCGATTTAAAAAAAATTTTTTAGTACATCCTCGATCTAAAAAAAATTTTTTTAGTACATCCTCGATCTAAAAAAAAATTTTTTTAGCACATCCTCGATCTAAAAAAAATTTTTTTAGTACATCCTTGATATGAAAAAATTTTTTTAGTACATCCTCGATTTAAAAAAAATTTTTTAGTACATCCTCGATCTAAAAAAAATTTTTTTAGTACATCCTCGATCTAAAAAAAATTTTTTTAGCACATCCTCGATCTAAAAAAATTTTTTTAGTACATCCTCGATATGAAAAATTTTTTTTAGTACATCCTCGATTTAAAAAAATTTTTTTAGTACATCCTCGATCTAAAAAAAATTTTTTTAGTACATCCTCGATCTAAAAAAATTTTTTTAGTACATCCTCGATCTAAAAAAAATTTTTTTAGCACATCCTCGATCTAAAAAAATTTTTTTAGTACATGATTGATATGAAAAAATTTTTTTAGTACATCCTCGATTTAAAAAAAATTTTTTAGTACATCCTCTATCTAAAAAAAATTTTTTTAGTACATCCTCGATTTAAAAAAAATTTTTTAGTACATCCTCGATCTAAAAAAAATTTTTTTAGCACATCCTCGATCTAAAAAAATTTTTTTAGTACATCCTCGATTTAAAAAAATTTTTTTAGTACATCCTCGATCTAAAAAAATTTTTTTAGTACATCCTCGATTTAAAAAAAATTTTTTTAGTACATCCTCGATCTAACAAAATTTTTTTAGTACATCCTCGATATGAAAAATTTTTTTTAGTACATCCTCGATTTAAAAAAATTTTTTTAGTACATCCTCGATCTAAAAAAAATTTTTTTAGTACATCCTCGATCTAAAAAAATTTTTTTAGTACATCCTCGATCTAAAAAAAATTTTTTTAGCACATCCTCGATCTAAAAAAATTTTTTTAGTACATGATTGATATGAAAAAATTTTTTTAGTACATCCTCGATTTAAAAAAAATTTTTCAGTACATCCTCGATCTAAAAAAAATTTTTTTAGTACATCCTCGATTTAAAAAAAATTTTTTAGTACATCCTCGATCTAAAAAAAATTTTTTTAGCACATCCTCGATCTAAAAAAATTTTTTTAGTACATCCTCGATTTAAAAAAATTTTTTTAGTACATCCTCGATCTAAAAAAATTTTTTTAGTACATCCTCGATTTAAAAAAAATTTTTTTAGTACATCCTCGATCTAAAAAAATTTTTTTAGTACATCCTCGACCTAAAAAAAATTTTTTTAGTACATCCTCGATCTAAAAAAATTTTTTTAGTACATCCTCGATTTAAAAAAAATTTTTTTAGTACATCCTCGATTTAAAAAAATTTTTTTAGTACATCCTCGATCTAAAAAAATTTTTTTAGTACATCCTCGATCTAAAAAAAATTTTTTTAGTACATCCTTGATATGAAAAAATTTTTTTTAGTACATCCTCGATTTAAAAAAAATTTTTTAGTACATCCTCGATCTAAAAAAAATTTTTTTAGTACATCCTCGATCTAAAAAAATTTTTTTAGTACATCCTCGATCTAAAAAAAATTTTTTTAGCACATCCTCGATCTAAAAAAATTTTTTTAGTACATGATTGATATGAAAAAATTTTTTTAGTACATCCTCGATTTAAAAAAAATTTTTTAGTACATCCTCGATCTAAAAAAAATTTTTTTAGTACATCCTCGATTTAAAAAAAATTTTTTAGTACATCCTCGATCTAAAAAAAATTTTTTTAGCACATCCTCGATCTAAAAAAATTTTTTTAGTACATCCTCGATTTAAAAAAAATTTTTTAGTACATCCTCGATCTAAAAAAAATTTTTTTAGCACATCCTCGATCTAAAAAAATTTTTTTAGTACATCCTCGATTTAAAAAAATTTTTTTAGTACATCCTCGATCTAAAAAAATTTTTTTAGTACATCCTCGATTTAAAAAAAATTTTTTTAGTACATCCTCGATCTAAAAAAATTTTTTTAGTACATCCTCGACCTAAAAAAAATTTTTTTAGTACATCCTCGATCTAAAAAAATTTTTTTAGTACATCCTCGATTTAAAAAAAATTTTTTTAGTACATCCTCGATTTAAAAAAATTTTTTTAGTACATCCTCGATCTAAAAAAATTTTTTTAGTACATCCTCGATCTAAAAAAAATTTTTTTAGTACATCCTTGATATGAAAAAATTTTTTTTAGTACATCCTCGATTTAAAAAAAATTTTTTAGTACATCCTCGATCTAAAAAAAATTTTTTTAGTACATCCTCGATCTAAAAAAATTTTTTTAGTACATCCTCGATCTAAAAAAAATTTTTTTAGCACATCCTCGATCTAAAAAAATTTTTTTAGTACATGATTGATATGAAAAAATTTTTTTAGTACATCCTCGATTTAAAAAAAATTTTTTAGTACATCCTCGATCTAAAAAAAATTTTTTTAGTACATCCTCGATTTAAAAAAAATTTTTTAGTACATCCTCGATCTAAAAAAAATTTTTTTAGCACATCCTCGATCTAAAAAAATTTTTTTAGTACATCCTCGATTTAAAAAAATTTTTTTAGTACATCCTCGATCTAAAAAAATTTTTTTAGTACATCCTCGATTTAAAAAAAATTTTTTTAGTACATCCTCGATCTAAAAAATTTTTTTAGTACATCCTCGATATGAAAAATTTTTTTAGTACATCCTCGATTTAAAAAAATTTTTTTAGTACATCCTCGATCTAAAAAAAATTTTTTTAGTACATCCTCGATCTAAAAAAATTTTTTTAGTACATCCTCGATCTAAAAAAAATTTTTTTAGCACATCCTCGATCTAAAAAAATTTTTTTAGTACATGATTGATATGAAAAAATTTTTTTAGTACATCCTCGATTTAAAAAAAATTTTTTAGTACATCCTCGATCTAAAAAAAATTTTTTTAGTACATCCTCGATTTAAAAAAAATTTTTTAGTACATCCTCGATCTAAAAAAAATTTTTTTAGCACATCCTCGATCTAAAAAAATTTTTTTAGTACATCCTCGATTTAAAAAAATTTTTTTAGTACATCCTCGATCTAAAAAAATTTTTTTAGTACATCCTCGATTTAAAAAAAATTTTTTTAGTACATCCTCGATCTAAAAAAATTTTTTTAGTACATCCTCGACCTAAAAAAAATTTTTTTAGTACATCCTCGATCTAAAAAAATTTTTTTAGTACATCCTCGATTTAAAAAAAATTTTTTTAGTACATCCTCGATTTAAAAAAATTTTTTTAGTACATCCTCGATCTAAAAAAAAATTTTTTAGTACATCCTCGATCTAAAAAAATTTTTTTAGTACATCCTCGACCTAAAAAAAATTTTTTTAGTACATCCTCGATCTAAAAAAATTTTTTTAGTACATCCTCGACCTAAAAAAAATTTTTTTAGTACATCCTCGATTTAAAAAAAATTTTTTTAGTACATCCTCGATTTAAAAAAATTTTTTTAGTACATCCTCGATCTAAAAAAAAATTTTTTAGTACATCCTCGATCTAAAAAAATTTTTTTAGTACATCCTCGACCTAAAAAAAATTTTTTTAGTACATCCTCGATCTAAAAAAATTTTTTTAGTACATCCTCGATCTAAAAAAATTTTTTTTAGTACATCCTTGATATGAAAAAATTTTTTTTAGTACATCCTCGATTTAAAAAAAATTTTTTAGTACATCCTCGATCTAAAAAAAATTTTTTTAGTACATCCTCGATCTAAAAAAAATTTTTTTAGCACATCCTCGATCTAAAAAAATTTTTTTAGTACATCCTCGATTTAAAAAAAATTTTTTTAGTACATCCTTGATATGAAAAAATTTTTTTTAGTACATCCTCGATTTAAAAAAATTTTTTTAGTACATCCTCGATCTAAAAAAAATTTTTTTAGTACATCCTCGATCTAAAAAAATTTTTTTAGTACATCCTTGATATGAAAAAATTTTTTTAGTACATCCTCGATTTAAAAAAAATTTTTTAGTACATCCTCGATCTAAAAAAAATTTTTTTAGTACATCCTCGATCTAAAAAAAATTTTTTTAGCACATCCTCGATCTAAAAAAATTTTTTTAGTACATCCTTGATATGAAAAAATTTTTTTAGTACATCCTCGATTTAAAAAAAATTTTTTAGTACATCCTCGATCTAAAAAAAATTTTTTTAGTACATCCTCGATCTAAAAAAAAATTTTTTAGCACATCCTCGATCTAAAAAAATTTTTTTAGTACATCCTTGATATGAAAAATTTTTTTTAGTACATCCTCGATTTAAAAAAAATTTTTTAGTACATCCTCGATCTAAAAAAAATTTTTTTAGTACATCCTCGATCTAAAAAAATTTTTTTAGTACATCCTCGATCTAAAAAAAATTTTTTTAGCACATCCTCGATCTAAAAAAATTTTTTTAGTACATCCTCGATTTAAAAAAAATTTTTTTAGTACATCCTCGATCTAAAAAAATTTTTTTAGTACATCCTCGATCTAAAAAAATTTTTTTTAGTACATCCTTGATATGAAAAAATTTTTTTTAGTACATCCTCGATTTAAAAAAAATTTTTTAGTACATCCTCGATCTAAAAAAAATTTTTTTAGTACATCCTCGATCTAAAAAAAATTTTTTTAGCGCATCCTCGATCTAAAAAAATTTTTTTAGTACATCCTTGATATGAAAAAATTTTTTTAGTACATCCTCGATTTAAAAAAAATTTTTTAGTACATCCTCGATCTAAAAAAAATTTTTTTAGTACATCCTCGATCTAAAAAAATTTTTTTAGCACATCCTCGATCTAAAAAAATTTTTTTAGTACATCCTTGATATGAAAAATTTTTTTTAGTACATCCTCGATTTAAAAAAAATTTTTTAGTACATCCTCGATCTAAAAAAAATTTTTTTAGTACATCCTCGATCTAAAAAAATTTTTTTAGTACATCCTCGATTTAAAAAAAATTTTTTTAGTACATCCTTGATATGAAAAAATTTTTTTTAGTACATCCTCGATTTAAAAAAAATTTTTTAGTACATCCTCGATCTAAAAAAAATTTTTTTAGTACATCCTCGATCTAAAAAAATTTTTTTAGTACATCCTTGATATGAAAAAATTTTTTTAGTACATCCTCGATTTAAAAAAAATTTTTTAGTACATCCTCGATCTAAAAAAAATTTTTTTAGTACATCCTCGATCTAAAAAAAATTTTTTTAGCACATCCTCTATCTAAAAAAATTTTTTTAGTACATCCTTGATATGAAAAAATTTTTTTAGTACATCCTCGATTTAAAAAAAATTTTTTAGTACATCCTCGATCTAAAAAAAATTTTTTTAGTACATCCTCGATCTAAAAAAAATTTTTTTAGCACATCCTCGATCTAAAAAAATTTTTTTAGTACATCCTTGATATGAAAAATTTTTTTTAGTACATCCTCGATTTAAAAAAAATTTTTTAGTACATCCTCGATCTAAAAAAAATTTTTTTAGTACATCCTCGATCTAAAAAAATTTTTTTAGTACATCCTCGATCTAAAAAAAATTTTTTTAGCACATCCTCGATCTAAAAAAATTTTTTTAGTACATCCTTGATATGAAAAAATTTTTTTAGTACATCCTCGATTTAAAAAAAATTTTTTAGTACATCCTCGATCTAAAAAAAATTTTTTTAGTACATCCTCGATTTAAAAAAAATTTTTTAGTACATCCTCGATCTAAAAAAAATTTTTTTAGCACATCCTCGATCTAAAAAAATTTTTTTAGTACATCCTCGATTTAAAAAAATTTTTTTAGTACATCCTCGATCTAAAAAAATTTTTTTAGTACATCCTCGATTTAAAAAAAATTTTTTTAGTACATCCTCGATCTAAAAAAATTTTTTTAGTACATCCTCGACCTAAAAAAAATTTTTTTAGTACATCCTCGATCTAAAAAAATTTTTTTAGTACATCCTCGATTTAAAAAAAATTTTTTTAGTACATCCTCGATTTAAAAAAATTTTTTTAGTACATCCTCGATCTAAAAAAAAATTTTTTAGTACATCCTCGATCTAAAAAAATTTTTTTAGTACATCCTCGACCTAAAAAAAATTTTTTTAGTACATCCTCGATCTAAAAAAATTTTTTTAGTACATCCTCGACCTAAAAAAAATTTTTTTAGTACATCCTCGATCTAAAAAAAATTTTTTTAGTACATCCTCGATTTAAAAAAAATTTTTTTAGTACATCCTCGATCTAAAAAAATTTTTTTAGTACATCCTCGATCTAAAAAAATTTTTTTTAGTACATCCTTGATATGAAAAATTTTTTTTTAGTACATCCTCGATTTAAAAAAAATTTTTTAGTACATCCTCGATCTAAAAAAAATTTTTTTAGTACATCCTCGATCTAAAAAAATTTTTTTAGTACATCCTCGATTTAAAAAAAAATTTTTTAGTACATCCTCGATCTAAAAAAATTTTTTTAGTACATCCTCGATTTAAAAAAAATTTTTTTAGTACATCCTCGATTTAAAAAAATTTTTTTAGTACATCCTCGATCTAAAAAAATTTTTTTAGTACATCCTCGATTTAAAAAAAATTTTTTTAGTACATCCTCGATCTAAAAAAATTTTTTTAGTACATCCTCGACCTAAAAAAAATTTTTTTAGTACATCCTCGATCTAAAAAAATTTTTTTAGTACATCCTTGATTTAAAAAAAATTTTTTTAGTACATCCTCGATTTAAAAAAATTTTTTTAGTACATCCTCGATCTAAAAAAAATTTTTTTAGTACATCCTCGATTTAAAAAAAATTTTTTTAGCACATCCTCGATCTAAAAAAATTTTTTTAGTACATCCTTGATATGAAAAATTTTTTTTAGTACATCCTCGATTTAAAAAAAATTTTTTAGTACATCCTCGATCTAAAAAAAATTTTTTTAGTACATCCTCGATCTAAAAAAATTTTTTAGTACATCCTCGATCTAAAAAAAATTTTTTTAGTACATCCTCGATTTAAAAAAAATTTTTTAGTACATCCTCGATCTAAAAAAAAATTTTTTAGTACATCCTCGATCTAAAAAAAATTTTTTTAGCATATCCTCGATCTAAAAAAATTTTTTTAGTACATCCTTGATATGAAAAAATTTTTTTAGTACATCCTCGATTTAAAAAAAATTTTTTAGTACATCCTCGATCTAAAAAAAATTTTTTTAGTACATCCTCGATCTAAAAAAAATTTTTTTAGCACATCCTCGATCTAAAAAAATTTTTTTAGTACATCCTTGATATGAAAAATTTTTTTTAGTACATCCTCGATTTAAAAAAAATTTTTTAGTACATCCTCGATCTAAAAAAAATTTTTTTAGTACATCCTCGATCTAAAAAAATTTTTTTAGTACATCCTCGATCTAAAAAAAATTTTTTTAGCACATCCTCGATCTAAAAAAATTTTTTTAGTACATCCTTGATATGAAAAAATTTTTTTAGTACATCCTCGATTTAAAAAAAATTTTTTAGTACATCCTCGATCTAAAAAAAATTTTTTTAGTACATCCTCGATTTAAAAAAAATTTTTTAGTACATCCTCGATCTAAAAAAAATTTTTTTAGCACATCCTCGATCTAAAAAAATTTTTTTAGTACATCCTCGATTTAAAAAAATTTTTTTAGTACATCCTCGATCAAAAAAAATTTTTTTAGTACATCCTCGATTTAAAAAAAATTTTTTTAGTACATCCTCGATCTAAAAAAATTTTTTTAGTACATCCTTGATATGAAAAAATTTTTTTAGTACATCCTCGATCTAAAAAAATTTTTTTAGTACATCCTCGATTTAAAAAAAATTTTTTAGTACATCCTCGATCTAAAAAAAATTTTTTTAGTACATCCTCGATCTAAAAAAAATTTTTTTAGTACATCCTCGATCTAAAAAAATTTTTTTAGTACATCCTCGACCTAAAAAAAATTTTTTTAGTACATCCTCGATCTAAAAAAATTTTTTTAGTACATCCTCGACCTAAAAAAAATTTTTTTAGTACATCCTCGATCTAAAAAAATTTTTTTAGTACATCCTCGATTTGAAAAAAATTTTTTTAGTACATCCTCGATCTAAAAAAATTTTTTTAGTACATCCTCGATCTAAAAAAATTTTTTTTAGTACATCCTTGATATGAAAAAATTTTTTTTAGTACATCCTCGATTTAAAAAAAATTTTTTAGTACATCCTCGATCTAAAAAAAATTTTTTTAGTACATCCTCGACCTAAAAAAAATTTTTTTAGTACATCCTCGATCTAAAAAAATTTTTTTAGTACATCCTCGACCTAAAAAAAATTTTTTTAGTACATCCTCGATTTAAAAAAAATTTTTTTAGTACATCCTCGATTTAAAAAAATTTTTTTAGTACATCCTCGATCTAAAAAAAAATTTTTTAGTACATCCTCGATCTAAAAAAATTTTTTTAGTACATCCTCGACCTAAAAAAAATTTTTTTAGTACATCCTCGATCTAAAAAAATTTTTTTAGTACATCCTCGATCTAAAAAAATTTTTTTTAGTACATCCTTGATATGAAAAAATTTTTTTTAGTACATCCTCGATTTAAAAAAAATTTTTTAGTACATCCTCGATCTAAAAAAATTTTTTTAGTACATCCTCGATCTAAAAAAAATTTTTTTAGCACATCCTCGATCTAAAAAAATTTTTTTAGTACATCCTCGATTTAAAAAAAATTTTTTTAGTACATCCTTGATATGAAAAAATTTTTTTTAGTACATCCTCGATTTAAAAAAATTTTTTTAGTACATCCTCGATCTAAAAAAAATTTTTTTAGTACATCCTCGATCTAAAAAAATTTTTTTAGTACATCCTTGATATGAAAAAATTTTTTTAGTACATCCTCGATTTAAAAAAAATTTTTTAGTACATCCTCGATCTAAAAAAAATTTTTTTAGTACATCCTCGATCTAAAAAAAATTTTTTTAGCACATCCTCGATCTAAAAAAATTTTTTTAGTACATCCTTGATATGAAAAAATTTTTTTAGTACATCCTCGATTTAAAAAAAATTTTTTAGTACATCCTCGATCTAAAAAAAATTTTTTTAGTACATCCTCGATCTAAAAAAAATTTTTTTAGCACATCCTCGATCTAAAAAAATTTTTTTAGTACATCCTTGATATGAAAAATTTTTTTTAGTACATCCTCGATTTAAAAAAAATTTTTTAGTACATCCTCGATCTAAAAAAAATTTTTTTAGTACATCCTCGATCTAAAAAAATTTTTTTAGTACATCCTCGATCTAAAAAAAATTTTTTAGCACATCCTCGATCTAAAAAAATTTTTTTAGTACATCCTCGATTTAAAAAAAATTTTTTTAGTACATCCTCGATCTAAAAAAATTTTTTTAGTACATCCTTGATATGAAAAAATTTTTTTAGTACATCCTCGATTTAAAAAAAATTTTTTAGTACATCCTCGATTTAAAAAAAATTTTTTAGTACATCCTCGATCTAAAAAAAATTTTTTTAGTACATCCTCGATCTAAAAAAATTTTTTTAGTACATCCTTGATATGAAAAAATTTTTTTAGTACATCCTCGATTTAAAAAAAATTTTTTAGTACATCCTCGATCTAAAAAAAATTTTTTTAGTACATCCTCGATCTAAAAAAAATTTTTTTAGCACATCCTCGATCTAAAAAAATTTTTTTAGTACATCCTTGATATGAAAAATTTTTTTTAGTACATCCTCGATTTAAAAAAAATTTTTTAGTACATCCTCGATCTAAAAAAAATTTTTTTAGTACATCCTCGATCTAAAAAAATTTTTTTAGTACATCCTCGATTTAAAAAAAATTTTTTTAGTACATCCTTGATATGAAAAAATTTTTTTTAGTACATCCTCGATTTAAAAAAAATTTTTTAGTACATCCTCGATCTAAAAAAAATTTTTTTAGTACATCCTCGATCTAAAAAAATTTTTTTAGTACATCCTTGATATGAAAAAATTTTTTTAGTACATCCTCGATTTAAAAAAAATTTTTTAGTACATCCTCGATCTAAAAAAAATTTTTTTAGTACATCCTCGATCTAAAAAAAATTTTTTTAGCACATCCTCTATCTAAAAAAATTTTTTTAGTACATCCTTGATATGAAAAAATTTTTTTAGTACATCCTCGATTTAAAAAAAATTTTTTAGTACATCCTCGATCTAAAAAAAATTTTTTTAGTACATCCTCGATCTAAAAAAAATTTTTTTAGCACATCCTCGATCTAAAAAAATTTTTTTAGTACATCCTTGATATGAAAAATTTTTTTTAGTACATCCTCGATTTAAAAAAAATTTTTTAGTACATCCTCGATCTAAAAAAAATTTTTTTAGTACATCCTCGATCTAAAAAAATTTTTTTAGTACATCCTCGATCTAAAAAAAATTTTTTTAGTACATCCTCGATCTAAAAAAATTTTTTTTAGTACATCCTTGATATGAAAAATTTTTTTTTAGTACATCCTCGATTTAAAAAAAATTTTTTAGTACATCCTCGATCTAAAAAAAATTTTTTTAGTACATCCTCGACCTAAAAAAAATTTTTTTAGTACATCCTCGATCTAAAAAAATTTTTTTAGTACATCCTCGATCTAAAAAAAAATTTTTTAGTACATCCTCGATCTAAAAAAATTTTTTTAGTACATCCTCGACCTAAAAAAAATTTTTTTAGTACATCCTCGATCTAAAAAAATTTTTTTAGTACATCCTCGATCTAAAAAAATTTTTTTTAGTACATCCTTGATATGAAAAAATTTTTTTAGTACATCCTCGATTTAAAAAAAATTTTTTAGTACATCCTCGATCTAAAAAAATTTTTTTAGTACATCCTCGACCTAAAAAAAATTTTTTTAGTACATCCTCGATCTAAAAAAATTTTTTTAGTACATCCTCGATTTAAAAAAAATTTTTTTAGTACATCCTCGATTTAAAAAAATTTTTTTAGTACATCCTCGATCTAAAAAAAAATTTTTTAGTACATCCTCGATCTAAAAAAATTTTTTTAGTACATCCTCGACCTAAAAAAAATTTTTTTAGTACATCCTCGATCTAAAAAAATTTTTTTAGTACATCCTCGATCTAAAAAAATTTTTTTTAGTACATCCTTGATATGAAAAATTTTTTTTAGTACATCCTCGATTTAAAAAAAATTTTTTAGTACATCCTCGATCTAAAAAAAATTTTTTTAGTACATCCTCGATCTAAAAAAATTTTTTTAGTACATCCTCGATCTAAAAAAAATTTTTTTAGTACATCCTCGATCTAAAAAAATTTTTTTTAGTACATCCTTGATATGAAAAATTTTTTTTTAGTACATCCTCGATTTAAAAAAAATTTTTTAGTACATCCTCGATCTAAAAAAATTTTTTTAGTACATCCTCGACCTAAAAAAAATTTTTTTAGTACATCCTCGATCTAAAAAAAATTTTTTTAGTACATCCTCGATTTAAAAAAAATTTTTTTAGTACATCCTTGATATGAAAAAATTTTTTTTAGTACATCCTCGATTTAAAAAAAATTTTTTAGTACATCCTCGATCTAAAAAAAATTTTTTTAGCACATCCTCTATCTAAAAAAATTTTTTTAGTACATCCTTGATATGAAAAAATTTTTTTAGTACATCCTCGATTTAAAAAAAATTTTTTAGTACATCCTCGATCTAAAAAAATTTTTTTAGTACATCCTCGACCTAAAAAAAATTTTTTTAGTACATCCTCGATCTAAAAAAATTTTTTTAGTACATCCTCGATTTAAAAAAAATTTTTTTAGTACATCCTCGATTTAAAAAAATTTTTTTAGTACATCCTCGATCTAAAAAAAAATTTTTTAGTACATCCTCGATCTAAAAAAATTTTTTTAGTACATCCTCGACCTAAAAAAAATTTTTTTAGTACATCCTCGATCTAAAAAAATTTTTTTAGTACATCCTCGACCTAAAAAAAATTTTTTTAGTACATCCTCGATCTAAAAAAAATTTTTTTAGTACATCCTCGATTTAAAAAAAAATTTTTTAGTACATCCTCGATCTAAAAAAATTTTTTTAGTACATCCTCGATCTAAAAAAATTTTTTTTAGTACATCCTTGATATGAAAAATTTTTTTTTAGTACATCCTCGATTTAAAAAAAATTTTTTAGTACATCCTCGATCTAAAAAAAATTTTTTTAGTACATCCTCGATCTAAAAAAATTTTTTTAGTACATCCTCGATTTAAAAAAAAATTTTTTAGTACATCCTCGATCTAAAAAAATTTTTTTAGTACATCCTCGATTTAAAAAAAATTTTTTTAGTACATCCTCGATTTAAAAAAATTTTTTTAGTACATCCTCGATCTAAAAAAATTTTTTTAGTACATCCTCGATTTAAAAAAAATTTTTTTAGTACATCCTCGATCTAAAAAAATTTTTTTAGTACATCCTCGACCTAAAAAAAATTTTTTTAGTACATCCTCGATCTAAAAAAATTTTTTTAGTACATCCTCGACCTAAAAAAAATTTTTTTAGTACATCCTCGATCTAAAAAAATTTTTTTAGTACATCCTCGATTTAAAAAAAATTTTTTTAGTACATCCTCGATTTAAAAAAATTTTT
Organism: Anopheles nili; assembly: GCF_943737925.1. Taxonomy (NCBI): domain Eukaryota; kingdom Metazoa; phylum Arthropoda; class Insecta; order Diptera; family Culicidae; genus Anopheles; species Anopheles nili. Next base: position 3,334 of record NW_026525571.1, on the reverse strand, counting down.
TTAGTACATCCTCGATCTAAAAAAAATTTTTTTAGTACATCCTCGATTTAAAAAAAATTTTTTTAGCACATCCTCGATCTAAAAAAATTTTTTTAGTACATCCTTGATATGAAAAATTTTTTTTAGTACATCCTCGATTTAAAAAAAATTTTTTAGTACATCCTCGATCTAAAAAAAATTTTTTTAGTACATCCTCGATCTAAAAAAATTTTTTAGTACATCCTCGATCTAAAAAAAATTTTTTTAGTACATCCTCGATTTAAAAAAAATTTTTTAGTACATCCTCGATCTAAAAAAAAATTTTTTAGTACATCCTCGATCTAAAAAAAATTTTTTTAGCATATCCTCGATCTAAAAAAATTTTTTTAGTACATCCTTGATATGAAAAAATTTTTTTAGTACATCCTCGATTTAAAAAAAATTTTTTAGTACATCCTCGATCTAAAAAAAATTTTTTTAGTACATCCTCGATCTAAAAAAAATTTTTTTAGCACATCCTCGATCTAAAAAAATTTTTTTAGTACATCCTTGATATGAAAAATTTTTTTTAGTACATCCTCGATTTAAAAAAAATTTTTTAGTACATCCTCGATCTAAAAAAAATTTTTTTAGTACATCCTCGATCTAAAAAAATTTTTTTAGTACATCCTCGATCTAAAAAAAATTTTTTTAGCACATCCTCGATCTAAAAAAATTTTTTTAGTACATCCTTGATATGAAAAAATTTTTTTAGTACATCCTCGATTTAAAAAAAATTTTTTAGTACATCCTCGATCTAAAAAAAATTTTTTTAGTACATCCTCGATTTAAAAAAAATTTTTTAGTACATCCTCGATCTAAAAAAAATTTTTTTAGCACATCCTCGATCTAAAAAAATTTTTTTAGTACATCCTCGATTTAAAAAAATTTTTTTAGTACATCCTCGATCAAAAAAAATTTTTTTAGTACATCCTCGATCTAAAAAAATTTTTTTAGTACATCCTCGATCTAAAAAAATTTTTTTTAGTACATCCTTGATATGAAAAAATTTTTTTTAGTACATCCTCGATTTAAAAAAAATTTTTTAGTACATCCTCGATCTAAAAAAAATTTTTTTAGTACATCCTCGATCTAAAAAAATTTTTTTAGTACATCCTCGATTTAAAAAAAATTTTTTTAGTACATCCTCGATCTAAAAAAATTTTTTTAGTACATCCTCGATTTAAAAAAAATTTTTTTAGTACATCCTCGATTTAAAAAAATTTTTTTAGTACATCCTCGATCTAAAAAAATTTTTTTAGTACATCCTCGATTTAAAAAAAATTTTTTTAGTACATCCTCGATCTAAAAAAATTTTTTTAGTACATCCTCGACCTAAAAAAAATTTTTTTAGTACATCCTCGATCTAAAAAAATTTTTTTAGTACATCCTCGACCTAAAAAAAATTTTTTTAGTACATCCTCGACCTAAAAAAAATTTTTTTAGTACATCCTCGATCTAAAAAAATTTTTTTAGTACATCCTCGATTTAAAAAAAAATTTTTTAGTACATCCTCGATTTAAAAAAATTTTTTTAGTACATCCTCGATTTAAAAAAAATTTTTTAGTACATCCTCGATTTAAAAAAAATTTTTTTAGTACATCCTCGATCTAAAAAAATTTTTTTAGTACATCCTCGACCTAAAAAAAATTTTTTTAGTACATCCTCGATTTAAAAAAATTTTTTTAGTACATCCTCGATCTAAAAAAAATTTTTTTAGTACATCCTCGATCTAAAAAAATTTTTTTAGTACATCCTCGACCTAAAAAAAATTTTTTTAGTACATCCTCGATCTAAAAAAATTTTTTTAGTACATCCTCGATCTAAAAAAAATTTTTTTAGTACATCCTTGATCTAAAAAAATTTTTTTAGTACATCCTCGATTTAAAAAAAATTTTTTTAGTACATCCTCGATCTAAAAAAATTTTTTTAGTACATCCTCGATCTAAAAAAAATTTTTTTAGTACATCCTTGATATGAAAAAAATTTTTTTAGTACATCCTCGATTTAAAAAAAATTTTTTAGTACATCCTCGATCTAAAAAAAATTTTTTTAGTACATCCTCGATCTAAAAAAATTTTTTTAGTACATCCTCGATTTAAAAAAAATTTTTTAGTACATCCTCGATCTAAAAAAATTTTTTTAGTACATCCTCGATCTAAAAAAAATTTTTTTAGTACATCCTTGATATGAAAAAAATTTTTTTAGTACATCCTCGATTTAAAAAAATTTTTTTAGTACATCCTCGATCTAAAAAAAATTTTTTTAGTACATCCTTGATCTAAAAAAATTTTTTTAGTACATCCTCGATTTAAAAAAAATTTTTTTAGTACATCCTCGATCTAAAAAAATTTTTTTAGTACATCCTCGATCTAAAAAAAATTTTTTTAGTACATCCTTGATATGAAAAAAATTTTTTTAGTACATCCTCGATTTAAAAAAAATTTTTTGGTACATCCTCGATCTAAAAAAAATTTTTTTAGTACATCCTCGATCTAAAAAAATTTTTTTAGTACATCCTCGATTTAAAAAAAATTTTTTAGTACATCCTCGGAGTACAGCTCGGATAAATTGCATACAAGTCATAAAGAACATGCTCCGATGAATTGCAAACAAGTCTGAATGACTTTAAAATGCTTCACGAACATGCTCGGATAAATTGCATACAAGTCTGAAAGAACATGCTCCGATGAATTGCAAACAAGTCTGAACGACTTCCCGAACATGCTCGGAAAAATTGCATACAAGTCTGAAAGAACATGCTCCGATGAATTGCAAACAAGTCTGAACGACTTCCCGAACATGCTCGGATAAATTGCATACAAGTCTGAAAGAACATGCTCCGATGAATTGCAAACAAGTCTGAATGACTTTAGAATGCTTCCCGAACATGCTCGGATAAATTGCATACAAGTCTGAAAGAACATGCTCCGATGAATTGCAAACAAGTCTGAACGACTTGCCAAACATGCTCGGATAAATTGCATACAAGTCTGAAAGAACATGCTCCGATGAATTGCGAACAAGTCTGAATGACTTTAGAATGCTTCACGAACATGCTCGGATAAATTGCATACAAGTCTGAAAGAACATGCTCCGATGAATTGCAAACAAGTCTGAACGACTTCCCGAACATGCTCGGATGAATTGCAAACAAGTCTGAAAGAACATGCTCCGATGAATTGCAAACAAGTCTGAATGACTTTAAAATGCTTCACGAACATGCTCGGATAAATTGCATACAAGTCTGAAAGAACATGCTCGGATAAGTTGCAAACAAGTCTGAATGACTTTAGAATGCTTCACGAACATGCTC